>NC_142070.1:45164166-45315000 GCF_059756535.1 Pantherophis guttatus | reverse complement strand
CTCAGATTGGGTAGATCCAGATGGGGTGACGGAGGTGGGTCTTGTGAATGTTATCTGGGAGGGGTTTAACCTTGTGACTCCCGAGGACGTGGACAGGATTCTGGGTAGGCTTAGTGCTGCCACATGTTTATTGGACCCGTGTCCCTCCTGGTTGGTGCTGGCCTCCTGGGCGGTCATTAATGCTTCTTTGAGTGAGGGTTTCTTCCCTCCCTCTCTGAAAGAGGCTGTGGTGAAGCCCCTCCTCAAGAAGCCCTCCCTGGACCCGGCTGTATTAGCGAACTATCGTCCAGTCTCCAACCTTCACTTTGTTGCGAAGGTTGTTGAGAGTGTGGTGACGCGACAACTTCCCCAGTACCTGGATGAAGCTGTCTATCTAGATCCGTTCCAGTCGGGCTTCAGGCCAGGGTACAGCATGGAAACGGCATTGGTCGCATTGGTTGATGATCTCTGGAGGACTCGGGACAGGGGCTGTTCCTCTGTCCTGGTCCTATTAGACCTCTCAGCGGCTTTTGATACCATTGACCATGGTATCATGCTGCAACGATTGGAGGGGTTGGGAGTGGGGGGCACCATTTTGCGGTGGTTCTCCTCCTTCCTCTCCAACCGTATGCAGTTTGTGTTGGCAGGGGGACAGGTCGACCTTGAGGTGCCTTGTTTGTGGGGTGCCACAAGGGTCAGTCCTCTCACTCCTTCTGTTCAACATTTATGTGAAGCCACTGGGTGAGATCATCCATGGTTTCGGGGTGAAGTTCCACCAGTATGCTGACGACACCCAGCTGTACATCTCCACCCCGGACCATCTCAAGGATGCCCTTGACGTGATGTCCCAGTGCCTGGAGGCCATGCAGATCTGGATGGGGAGAAACAAGCTCAGACTCAACCCTTCCAAGACTGAGTGGCTGTGGCTCCCGGTGTCCCTGTATAGTCAGCTGGTTCCATCGCTGACTATTGGGGGCAAGATCTTGGCCCCCTCAGAGAGGGCTCACAACTTGGGTGTTTTCCTGGATGCACGGCTGTCTTTGGAAGATCATATAATGGCTTTGGCCAGGGGAGCTTTTTATCAGGTTCGCCTGATATGCCAGTTGCGTCCCTTTCTGGACCGGGATGCCCTGCGCACAGTCACTCATGCCCTCGTCATGTCCCGTCTGGACTACTGTAACGCTCTCTACATGGGGCTCCCCTTGAAGAGCACTCGGAAGCTCCAACTGGTCCAGAATGCGGCTGCGCAGGTGATTATGGGGGCGACATGGTGCACCCATGTAACACCTCTCCTGTGTGAGCTGCACTGGCTCCCGGTGGTCTTCCGTGTGCGATTCAAGGTGTTGGTCACCACCTTTACAGCGCTCCATGGCTTAGGACCGGGGTATATACGAGATCACCTTCTGCCACCGATAGCCTCCCACTGGCCAATACGCTCCCACAGAGAGGGGCTCCTCAGGGTGTCGTCAACCAAACAATGTCGACTGGCGACACCCAGGGGGAGAGCCTTCTCTGTGGGGGCACCAGCCCTCTGGAATGAGCTGCCCCTAGAGGTTCATATGATCCCCGACCTGCGTACCTTTCGCCGCGCCCTGAAGACTGTTTTATTCCAACAAGCTGGGCTGGCCTAATAGGAATTTTTAAATTGGGTGTTTGTTAGTTTTTAACTTCGTGGGCCAAATTTTATATATTTGTTTTTAAATTGTTCTTAAATTTTGTGGTTTATATGTGTTTTAATATGGCTATACACCGCCCTGAGTCCTTTGGGAGAAGGGCGGTATAGAAGTTCAATAAAATCTAAATCTAAAATCTACATTAATGTGTGAAGTTTCTACATGCATAGTACAATGTTTATCTTCAAATAATGGAGCAAAACTCTTGAATTTTGCATGCAGTGTCAAATAGCATACTTAATTTTTCATTTTGTTTTAAGCGTTTGTGTTGCAAATATATACATGCAAATATATACACGTGAGGGATGTGGTGGCTCAGTGGCTAAGACGCTAAGACACTAAGACATGCAGTGTCAAATAGCATACTTAATTTTTCATTCTGTTTTAAGCATTTGTGTTGCAAATATATACATGCAAATATATATACGTGAGGGACGTGGTGGCTCAGTGGCTAAGATGCTGAGCTTGTTGATCGAAAGGTTGGCAGTTCAGTGATTCGAATCCCTAATGCTGCGTAACGGGGTGAGCTCCCGTTACTTGTCCCAGCTTCTGCCAACCTAGCAGTTTGAAAGCACGTAAAAAATGCAAGTAGAAAATAGGGACCACCTTTGGTAGGAAGGTAACAGCGTTCCATATGCCTTTGGCGTTTAGTCATGCTGGCCACATGACTACAGAGACATCTTCAGACAGCACTGGCTCTTCAGCTTTGAAACTGAGATGAGCACTGCCCCCTAGAGTTGGGAAAAACTAGCACATATGTGTGAGGGGAACCTTTACCTTTTATATACATGTGAACTCTGCCTTGGTAAATTAAAAGAGTAGACAAGGTTGTGGAGGAAGAGGTTGCAAAGTGAGTAAGTCCTTAATTACTTTATTTTTTAAAGGATAGGCACGGGGTGAAATGCTACTGGTACGCTCCGCTTCAGGCGAACTGGTAGTTTTTTATTTTATTTTATTTTTATTTTATTTCATTTTTTAAATTTGATTTATATGCCGTCCTTCTCCTGAGACTCATGCATTAAGCAATAGCCTTCATACTTTTGTATATTTATACAAAGTCAGCTTATTGCCCCCACAAACTGGGTCCTCAATTTACCTACCTTAGAAAGGATGGAAGGCTGAGTCAACCTTGAGCCTGGTGAGATTCGAACTTACAGTAATTGCAGACAGCTGGTGTTAATCACAATGCTATTAGTCTGCTGAGCCACCAGGCCCGTGTAGTGATAAAAACTACCGGATCAGGCAAACCGGTAGTAAAGAAATGCTTTAAAAAGGTAAAAAAGAGGTTCCGACGATGGCGCCACATCGTCAGAACCTTTTTTTTTTACATTTTTAAAGCATTTTTTGCTACTAGTCACCGGAACCGGTAGTAAAAAAATGCTTTAAAAAAGAAAAAAAAAGTTCTGAGCATTGTGCGGCACAGCTGTGATCGTCGGAACCTTTTTTTTACTTTTTAAAAGCATTTTTTTACTACCTATTCGCCGGAACCGGTAGTAAAAAAATGCTTTAAAAAAGTAAAAAAAAAAAGTTGGCCACGCCTACCAGTCACATGACCCCCCTAAGCTATGCCCACCAAGCCACGCACACAGAACCGGTAGTAACAAATTTTACATTTCACCACTGGATAGACATACAGTATGTATCAATCAGTGGTGGGTTGCTACCGGTTCACCCCGGGTCTGGTGAACCGGTAGCGGTGATGGCAGGAATCTCCGCCCACCTGCCTGGATGCTTCTGTGCATGCACGCCCACAAGCGAATAGGTAGCGACGGATTTTGAAACCCACCCCTGGTATCAATGTTATTGTGTATAAAAACTTGACAGCTTTTACATAATGTGACAATTGCTTGTCTTTCTGTTGTGAAGTAATCTGTACTTCAAAATCTTTGTTATCTCTCTCTCTCTTTCTCTCTCTCTCTCTCTCCATATGGATATGCATATTCATATACATATATTTATGAGTAGTTGTATATTTGTTCCCAAAGATTGATTAGGTATGTGCATTTGTGTTGTCTTTGTGTAGGTGTGAGGGAGTGTCTAATCATAGGGACTGTATATATTGCCTCTGGGCATGTATGAATGTTTCTGTTGTTCCCTCGATGGCGTCTCAGTATTTGTATGTGTGCAGTGAAAAACACAGGATAGGCTCTATATATTCTGTCCTGTAAACAGGGAGGTGGGGGTTTAAAAAGGAGCACTCAGCATTAGGGGAATTTTAGAATTTTTCCTCTAAACCTCTAGCCTAATTTACATTCTATACCATTTTTAACCCAATTTTTGTTTCACTGCATGAAATTATCCTCCTGATAGAAAGACTCCCGAACACATTACATAATTTCTTTCCAACATTCTTTGTGAAATGAAGAGAGAGTGAGAGAGGGGGAAATAAAACAGTAGTGGAGGAGGGAAAAGAGAACCTTATAATCCTTCATGTGCTTATGGTGCTTAGAAGTTCTGCAAAATAGTTTGATATGGATCTTCTTTTTCACAACCACGAGTTTTTCATTTGTAGCAAGATCTAAATATGTCCAATTTTTTGTGAACTGCCTAGAAAGATTTTTACTAGCAATCCAGTTTGGTTTCCTAGTTTGGTATTTCTCTTCTTTATCTGTTTTACTCTGTATTCCCATGCAGCAGTGTATGGATAACAGAAGTGATTGCTTGCAGAAGGCTTTGGAAAATTGAGCTGAGGGCTATAGTTTGCCCACTTCTGTTGTGATTTAAGAGCTGTCCAGTCAAAGTACAATTTGTAGATAAAAATCAGATGAGAGAATGCAGTCCTTGAAATTTCTCATCAGTAAATATGACGGGTACTATCTTCCCTGATGAAATACATTAGTCTCATCAGCACATAACTTCAACCTCTAATGTGGTTTGTTTGGTTTGGGATTAGTGTGATACGTGATCAGATCCATTACAACTTAGCATTATATTACAACTTAGTGTAATATGGATTGCATTCCCTCCAGAGTTGTATTCAATTGCCACTCTTTATGCTTTTAGGGAAGGAATCAAGTTCTTCTTCAGCCAGGGCTTTTCAATTAAGTTAGTTTTAACAGCAGTTTTAATTGTTTCTGTGACATTCTAATTGCTTATGATTTGCTGTTTAGTTTTAATTGCCATGGGTGCTGCTAGCAAATAAATAAAAACACCGACAAGTAGACATTACTTGTTCAATGAAACAAGATTTTAAAAATCCTGGCTTAATTTTATATATAAATATTAAGACCGGTATTTGACAGTACCTTTTCTATTATATCTTGCTGTGTTTGTAGTGTTATCACGCAATAATTACGTCAAAAAAACCTGTCATGTAAATGGGTCTAAATTTTGTTATTAAAAGAATACATTGGATCCTTGCCTAAAATGTCAGCATATCTTTCCTGTTTAAATTTCAGCCTGTTCCAATCCAGTGTGTTTTGTGATTGGAGGATGACAATAACCATGTTTTTAATTCATTTTTTCTTCCAATTAATGAGGCCAAATCTCAGTCAAATAGACTTTTATCCTAGTTGGGCTATTAGACATACTGTTCCCTGACCTGTTTGGATGATGAGACATGCTGTTTCTTGACATCCTAACTGCAGTGATAATTGGAAACAAAGGAAGGATTTAATGTTTTATAGCTTCCTTGTGCAAAACAAGATGAGAAAATGGCTGAAACTGATCATATGCCTTTTCTCAGTGTTCATCCTAATTAAAGTTACTTCACACTGTTATATGGAATCCTAGGAGATAAACAATATTACTATTGCTTCCTTTCATTCAGAAGAATTCTGAATATTAGAGAACCCTTTCTGACATGTTTATAGTATACATGTTGCTTTTTCATATTGAACAACATAATCAAATGCGTCAAGTTTTAATTAACTGATCTTGTATTCATACTTTATTGTTGGTTATGCTCTGATAATTAGTCTATTTAATTGCTGAATATATTTTTTCATATCACTGTTTTATTTTATTTTTTAAAAAAACTATAATTAATATGGTATTTTATACATTAAACAAAAAAGCAGCCCAACACCCACCCGCCCACCAAGGGTAATTTCAATAAATGGATTACATTGTCTGAGCTTTGAAGCTAAGTAAGTTCAAATCTGATCAGTATTTGGATAAAAGACTTCCAGGTGCACTACACAGATTCTAGACTAGATTATGAAATGGGGAAAAGATTCATGGAAGAAGATAGGAAAACATATGCTGACATTTTAGGTTGATCCAATATATTCTTTTAATTAGAGATGGTGGGACAGCATCTGTATGCCCCCCATTTTTAATATACAAATGATTGTGTACTAACATTATCATTGGAACAAGATGTTAAACATGTGAATCCCTTTAGATGGAAGGGCCCTTCCCTTCCTTACTAGGTGGTCTACAAGCAGGAGAGAGAGCGGATTTAAACTACAAGATAACATGTGGCCATCAGGAGGAACTTCCTGACTCTACCAATTTTTAGTTAGTAAAAAAGGTTGCCCAATGAAGTGGTAAATTCTCCTTTGCTAAAGGTCTGAGTGGTCATCTGTCAGAAATGGTAGTGGATTCTATATTTAATAGGGGCAGATTAATGTCTAAGATTTATTCCAGTTTTATGATTCTCTGATTCCAGTGTTTATAACATAATCTTATAATATGTGTTAATTTCTGTCAATTGATCCATCTTTATTACGGTAACACAGACCATCAAAATTAATTTCTGTATTTTAAGTTGCTTGTGCTATTTTGATAGCAATTAAAAAATACTTTTAGCAAAACTTGCTGTTTCCTTTCTTCAAAATGATTAGATGAATTCTAATGTGAATTAGAAGCAACATAAAGTTGAATTAACTCTTCAATCAGTATCAGAAGAATATGATTTGGCTCAAAAAACACATAATGTCCTCCATTTTGGTTTAACCACACCATTGTTTGGCACAATGAATGAACATTGTGGAGGAGCCCTGGTAATGCAGGAGCTGTGGGTGGTGTGGTGTGACTTAGAATGCTGTATTGCAGGCAAATTCTGCTCACAACCTGGAGTTCGATCCTGATGGGCTCAAAGTTGACTCAGCCTTCCATCCTTCTGAGGTCAGTTGGGGGCAATATGCTCACATTGTAAACCATGCAGAGTGTGCTATAAAGCACTGTGGGGCTGTATATAAATCTAAGCATTATTGCTATAGTGTTATCATAACCTGCAGGATTGGAAAGAATTAAAATTCAATTTAATTCAGAATTCTGTTTCCAAAAGTAAACAGCCATAACCCTCTGAAAGTTTATAGTAAATTTATAAAATGGCTCAGTCTAGCTCTCCTCTTAATTTACATTTCCCAAGCTGAAATGCCTCAAATCTCTTGGTATTCCATGTCCTGGAAGATGGAAACATAAAGATTCCATTTAACTACAGGAGCTAATTGACACAATAGTTATTTTCTATAAAGATGTCTACAATATTTACCAATTGTATCCTATTTTACCTTTAATATATACTGTATTACTATGTCCTTGAAAATTTTGATGACCTAGACAAGGCAAAATGATTCAGCAATGATCTGAACTATAAAAAGAATTGACCACTTTTATTATATCTGCATAGCTGATCTATGAATCATAGAATCTTGAATCTAGAATCTAGAACCATACTGGGAAACTAAATGTTTGGATTTCACCTACTGGCACTAAAAATTTTTGCAGGTGCCAGCAATGCATAATTTACTTAATTAAAGGAATACTGAATATTCTTTAAGTGTGTAAGTGTAAGTGAAGAGTTTCACTCTATGTGTTAACAGTGGATTGTGTTGGTAAGGAATTTTAAGAAATCAGATTAGCTTTTGTTTGCATACAGTACAATGAAATATTTTCTCAATAATCTTTGTAGCAGTCTCTCAGGCTCTGGCTTCAGCATACTAATGAATTTGAAATATAGCAATCCGTCTTCTATCTTTATCATACACTTTAAAGTATGATTGAAAACTAGCACATTACATATTAATTGAGACCTAAATTAATTCTTTTCTGCAAGATCTGATAACTTTTATAAAAATAGAATTGAGAGAGATTGGAAGCTGAATTCTGTGCAGAGTCTGTCAACACATGAATGCTTTTACAGATCCCATGTCAAGAATAGGTTATATATTAAACTCTAATCAAGCCTCCTTTTTAGATGTGTGCATTTATATCTGATCTCTGGTTAAAGTTTCCTTTACTCAACTGGAAGTGCTTAATTTTTTTCCCATAGCAATGAAATATTATCCCCATTTTTTGGTCCCTAATTGATTCAGTGCTGTTTTTTCACTCTGAACCTCACTTCATACAATATAAAATTCTTACATGAAAGCATCTGCCTAAAAATTTAGATCTTGGTGTATATATGTAAATTCATGATACCTACTGTCCCTGTCCTAATGTTTCCTCTACTTGTATCTATTTTATGTATTCAATTCATGCTTATAATTATATAAGTTACCTAATATGTTCTTGACAAATAAGTAAGTAAATAATAAAAAAAATAATATTCTCTTAACTATATATATTATTGTGTTTACACAGGATGGAATCTTTCTCAACTTTACTTATCCTACACAATGATTTTACAATTTTCTAAACACCAGTTTTACATTTTTTCAAGAACATTTGTTCACAGCCCTATGTTTCAGGGCCATGACTCTTCTCTGGAAAACTTTTTTCAGACCGTGTGACTCAGTTTCTAATGATATGAGTACTTTGTATCATAGCTACAAGGACACCCTCCTCCACCATTTTGATTTTTTCTTGGATAAAGTAGGGGGCAAAGTATCAGTCTACTATTTCAATCAGTGCATGTGATTAGTGATGCTTCTTTATGATCAATTGTCTGTTCAGGATTACCAGGAAAAAAATTATCTGCTTGAAAAAAGTTTTCTTTCCCTTTCTTTAATTTTTTTTTTTTTTTGCACTAAGGACTTTAAAGTATGCTGTTCAGCCGGTATAGTTCTTGAACTTTCTCCCTTTTCTGTTCATCTTGGAGAATAACAATTGAGAGGATTACTTAAAGTGAACATACTGAAATGTAATTATCTTGTGAGAATCTTTCCCATATATAAAATAGTAAGTTGTCAAGGCATCAGATTTTTAAGCATCGCTACCAAGTCTCCTAGTTGGTTAGTAATTCACAACAGCCTTTGGTGAAGTACTGTCATAGTTTAGAGATGATGGCAGACTTTAGGCAAGCAACTGTACAAAAGAAAATCCTCTTTGGCCCAAATTTTTCTCCTATGTTTGCTGGCTGGCTATTTGGGACAAACCCTTTATAGCTTTTTACTTCACACCCATAAATTGTAAACTCAAGCCATTTTGAAGCCTCTTCTGGTTCTCCTTACTCAGCTCTTTGTCTCATTCATCCACCGTTCTTTGGTTCCACACTGCCTCATTTCTTGTAGACTCCACATTGTATTCACTTCTCCAATTCATCTTTTTCTTCTATTTCCACTTCGGTCTTTATACAACATGCTTTTTTTTTGTATTTTATCTATATCTGCTGAGTTGATTCTCTCTGGTGTTCAAAGAAGACCTTCTTTTCTTCTCCTTCTCTTTTATGTTCTCCACTTTCTTTCCAATTTTGTTTCTCCTCACTGGTACATTTTTCCTCTATACAGTGCCTGCACATTTGCTCTCTCTTTCATTTCATTTATAACTTCATTTATACCAAAAACTCCTTGCTTTCTGAAAGGCTCTTTCATGCCAAAACATCTTTGCAATAAACTATTTTCACAGCACTTTTATTATGAGCTTGGACAAGGAAAATTGAGGGGCAGAGAAGAGAAAATAGTCCTGTCTTCAAACAGGAGTAAAAAGAGGATCCGGATAACAACCAACTGGTCAGCTTGTTGGGAAAGGGGCCATTTCTGGCCTCCGGAAGCCTTCTGGGGGGGTGGAGAAGGCCGTTTTTGCCCTCCCCAGACTCAGAGGCTCTGGAGCCAGGTGAGAGAGAAAAACAGGCCTTCCACCCCCCAGGCTCTCCGGAGGCAGGAAACAGCCTGTTTCCCTACTTCTGGTGGGCCCAGAAGGCCCAAAAATCGGCTGGCCGGCACACGCATGTGCCCCGGAGCTGAGCTCGTGTGCCCACTGATATGGCTACATGTGCCACCTGTGGCACGCATGCCATAGGTTCGCCATCACGGCCCTATACCATTCCAGACAAGTGACTATCCAGTCTCTTCTTAAAAGCCTCCAGTGATGGAGTACTCACAACTTCTAAAGGCAAGCTGTTCCTTGGTTAATTGTTCTCACTGTTAGGAAATTTCTCTGTAGTTCTAGTTAGCTTCTCTCTTTATTAGTTGCCATCAATTTTTTCTTGGCTTGCCTTCTGGTTTGGAAAATAGGTTGACCCCTTCTTCCTTGTGGGAGCCTCTCAAATATTGGAATACTGTTATCATGTCACTCTAGTCCTTCTTTTACTAGACTAGACATACCCAATTCCTGCAACCATTCTTCATATATTTTAGCTTTCAGCTTGCTCTTTTTTGCACTCTTTCCAGAATCTCAACATCTTTTTTATAATATGGTGACCAAAATGGATGCAGTATTCTAAATGTGATCTTATTAATGCTTTATGAAGTGGTACTAGTACTTCATGTGATCTTGATTCTATCCCTCTGTTAATGCAGCCTAGGATTGTATTGGCTTTTTTGGCTGCTGCCACACATTGCTAGCTCATATTTAAGTGACTGTCCACTAGGACTCTAAGATCCTTTTCACAGTTACTGCTATTGAGCCAGGTTTCATCTAATCTGTACCTATATATTTGGTTTTTCTTACCTAAGTGTAAAACCTTACATTTCTCACCACTGAATTTCATTTTGTTAGATAAGGACCAGTGTTCAAGTCTGTCGAGATCCATCTGGATTTTGAGCCTATCTTCTAGGGTGTTGATTATTCCTGCCAGTTTAGTGTTCCCTCATCTAAATCTTCCCTTTTTGTTCCCTCATCTAAATCGTTTATGAAGGTGTTGAAGAGTGCTGGGCCTAAAATGGAACCTTGGGATACCCCACTGCTTACTTCCCTTCACTGTAGATAAACTGGAGGTTTGATTCTAGCCTTTTCATATTTTCTTCCAGGGCGAACCAGTTAGCGTCTACTTGCAGCATTTGAATATGGCACAACCTCTGCAGGTCACAAGCATCATTCTACATGCATGTTATTCAGATTAGGAGAATAAAAGGAAAAGAGTTTTCCTATAGATGTCTAGTACCATCTTCCGTTTGTTCTCCCTGTATACTTACCAAGATGCTGTGGTTAGGGCAAGCAATAGATGTCTGTATATTGTATGATTACAGGGGCAGACTTACCACTCATTGAATCCACTTCTGTTCTCTATTTTCCATCAAAGGTCAAAAGGTAGCATTAAAAAAAAATTCTCAGCCATGATGGCATGTGATGTCTTCTTTTCCCTGAAATGCTAAGCTCTGATTTATATATCAAAGGCAATTGATTTATATGAAGACCATGAAGAATTTAAAATCAGAGACAAGGTGAGTTAGAGACAATGGCTCCACCTTGAAGGAATTGAAAAACACCCTGATTTTTCCAATTGTGCATTGGCTTCAGGATTTGTAGACTTAGAGCACAGCCCAAGAGAGCTGTAATGAAAAAGAATTCAGTGCTGTGAATTATTAAGAAAAAAATATGCAAAAATAAAACAGTTAATGTTCAGCTAAAAATAAAATGCAGGAAAGAGCATGGAATATCTTTTCTGCATACTGATCTTTTTTTTAAAAAAAGCATTTAGCCCTTGTCAATGTTTCTTAATCAACTTTTTCTCACTTATTCTTTAAAGTGGAGATATTGAACAGGGTCGTGCCTGAAGAGGCACTTCTGAATTAAATTGCTTAATTTTCTCTATGTCTGTATCGAGGAAAAAATTCTATAATCTTAATTCAATTATTTTGTTATTTTGTTTTTAGGTTAACAAAGCCATTATCCTTTGCAGACTGTGTCGGAGATGAGCTACCATGGGGATGGGAAGCTGCATACGATCGTCAGATTGGTGTCTACTATATCGACCACATAAACCGTAAGTGTTTTCTGTAAGTGCTGTATTGATTATATAAGAAGGCTTATCCAGATTAGACTCTGCTGTTAGACTCTTAACAAGGACTTGAAAACAGAAGATTTCTTATGAGACAGTTGAAACTCCCCACAGCAATTCACTTGGTTTATTTTCTTAGGAAAAACATTATAGCTTCTACTGCTGCTGCTTTTCCTCCTACTTCATTTTGTTAGTGCTGTTATATCCTATCAAGTGGATTTCAGAATTACTTAGAATTGTCTATTAACCTTAAACTTTCATGTTACCAATTAAAACATTATGTTTTCTGTTTGTGCAAGGAACTCCCCAGGTTTTGACAAAACATTCTAATTAATCCCGCAAATCTGCTTTTTCCTCAATGACAAAACTAGGAGATGTTGAAGAACCTTCTAAGAAATATATTCATACAAAATTGTGTTACAGTTATATCAAATTCCCTATGTTCTTGTTCTTTAGGCTTTTAGTATGATTATAGAGATGGTCAAAGTGGCACCAAACACATAACAAAGAAGTTGTTACAGCAATCTGAGCATGCAAATGCAAGTAGATAAATAGGTACCACTTTGGTAGGAAGGTAACAGTATTCCGTGCACCTCAGTTTATAGTCATGCTGTCAAAAGTATCTTTGGACAATATTGACTCCCTCGGCTAAGAAACAGAGATGAACATTGCTCCCTAGGACATGACTGGCAGGCGAAACCTTTACCTTTATCTTTATATTATTTTAAACTACTTTGAATACTCATCAGAATAAAAATTCAGGGAATAATTTGAATGAATAGATGAAAGAATTAACATAATTTCTTTTATCACCCAAAATAGACTAGAAATATTATATTATATAGTGAATAACAGCAATTTAATTATTTAAAGAAAACACCAGTATAAGAATGTGAGTTGTTAAAATATTTTAATGGAATTGATTCAAATAAATACTCAAAAGTTGACAAAAAATAGTTATATATTTCGGGTTACAGATTAAAAAGGACAGCAATAGACTAGCTGGGAGATATTGTTCTAGAATATTAGACTGACCCTAGAAATAAAACATTAAATGTAAAATCAAATGTTTTCAAGATCTTACACCACATTCTTAAAGCTTAGAAGATGAGCAAACAGTAGTAGTATGAATTACACATAGGTAAATAAAAAAGCTAGATTGGAATTTTTCTTTGAATTTTTCTTTGCTTTTGTTTTCATTGGATATAATAACCATTAGAACAGAATGCAAATATTTGTGGAGAATTATCTCCTCACCTACTGTGGGCTTTTGGGAAAAGAGGGACTTGAGCTTTTAGTAGATGTATTTTGAGGAGGGTGGTAGATTGGTGTGGTTTTTTTTCCGTTAAACTGGTTTTTCCTCATCCTTTCAGACTGAAGAATCAGATACTTAAAGCATTCTCAGTGATACATTAATCCATTTGATGTTGCAATTTGAGTGAATTTTTTATGGAGTGCAGTCACCATCGGTATGTTGGCTATAGGAGTGGTGCTCTGAAGAGAACACTCTTTGTTTGAGTTAGTGGAAGGTAAGCTGCCTGTGATAAGGGTCAGAGGCAGGTCACATGTCTTACATGCTAAAATTGAGATTATAGCTTTTAATTCACCTGACTGGAATGCAATAGTCTGATAATTATGAACTGCACTGCTCAAGAGTTTACGAAATGTTTCATTAAAGTTTAACTGTAGAAATAGTGATTTAAGGGAAAGTACCTTTTTACCTGTGTAATAATATATGTTTGCATTGGCAGTTACTGCTACAACTGTTAAGGATTGTACTGTTTCAACTCCAGAAATATTTCCCTCTTGTTTTTTTTAGTGTATGAATGACTTGCTTTTTAAAAGAAACCTCTTAATCTTCCCTAAGAAAATAATTCATACCAAACTTTTCTGTAGCCTACATTGTTTTGTGACAGCTTATGAACTTTAATATCATGGCTAAGATTGAAAGTTATGAAACATTATTTCAGTTATGATGTGTAAATTACAATTTCACTTTGTTTAACCACTATTTACTGAATAAACCATACAGCAATTAGTGGATTTGTTCAAAAGGTTAACGTTGGAAAAAATGTAGAAGTTGAATTAGTTTCTGTTCACCTAAGGATTCATTGGAAAATATCATTTGTTTATGCTTAAATTTTTACATGCATTATTAATGTTTCAGACTCACCCAAAATAGACTAGAAGTATTATATAATATGGTTTATGGCCAAATAAGCCACTTTTAACGTATGTTAAAACATGCTTAGCATGTATTGCTTCTTGAGGTTTCTTGAAAAACAGCTGTCTTGTTCCACATGTTCACATACTGTACATGTGAAAAATAGAAATAGCAATAGTTCTTATATACCATTTATAATGCTTATAAATAGCAATAGTGCTTATATAGTTTTTACAGCACTGTCTAAGCAGTTTACAGAGTCAACATATTGCCCTCAACAATCTGGGCCCCCAATTTACTAATCTTGGAACGATGTAAGGCTGAGTCTACCTTGAGCCCCATCAGGATCGAATTCCAGGCTGTGGACAGAGTTAGACTATATTGCATTTTAACCACTGTGCCACTACAGCTCATAAGATTCTACTGGAAGTAGGCAAATCTTAGCTTATGATCGTGGTATATAAATGGTGTTTTGTTCATTTGGATGTCTTCTCATCCAAATGAAAACACAGGTATTGAACTGTAAACACACATTTTATTTCTCTTCATCACATTGGTTATTTGTGTCCATTGTTATTCACTGCCCCTTCACAGGCTCCATTGAAGATTAAAAATAATAAATCAAATAGGCCATTTTTCACAAATAAGCTATTGTTAGCAAATCTATATATATAAAGCGAAAACCACTCACGCCGTAATCACGAAATCTCCAGAACCATAAAGCCTACAAACTTGAAATTTGCCACATATGTTCCTCTTGGCTTCTAGGTGCTCACTAAGACAGGATTTTTCAAAATGACCATCAGAGCATTAGTATTTCCTATATTATTATTAACACGCTCTGATGCTAAGGAGTTCTACTCCCTCTCCCTACTTGAAAAGAAATCTGTTCCAAATGCAAAACACAAGCAGAGAAGAGGAGTTTCACTTTCAGTTTTACTTTCACAGCAGGAAGCAGCTTTAAAACAGAACACTTGAGCTAAGGCACGGCCAGGCTCCTTCCGGTCTCCTCCTTGCTCACACAACAAATACTGTTTCACTTTCCAAACAGCCCTCTGATACTAAGGAGTTCTACTCCCCCTCCCCACCTGAAATGAAATCTGTTCCAAATGCAAAACACAAGCAGAGGAGAGAAGTTTCAGTTTTACTTTCACAACAGCAACCAGGGGATAGGATAGGATAGGGAAGGCTTCGGTGGGCAAGCCTGAGGGAGAGAAGGGGATAGATTAGGGGAGGGTTCTGTGGGGTAAGGTTTAGGGAGAGATGGGGATAGGGGACGGTTCTGTGGGGCAAGGCTGAGGGAGAGAAGGAGATAGGATAGGGGAGGCCTCTGTGCGGCAAGCCTGAGGGAGAGAAGGGGATAGGATAGGCTTCTATGGGGCAAGGCTGAGGGAGAGGAGGGGATAGGATAGGGGAGGCTTCTGTGGGGCAAGGCTGAGGGAGAGAAGGGGATAGGATAGGGGAGGCTTCTGTGGGGCAAGGCTGAGGGAGAGAAGGGGATAGGATAGGGGAGGTTTCTGTGGGGCAAGGCTGAGGGAGAGAAGGGGAGAGGAGAGACCAATCTGTAACTATTCATTAATTTTCAAGCTGTAAGTGTCAATTTATCAAGCCCGATCCAGGGGTAAAATGCTCCGGTTCGGACTGGATCGCCTGATCCGGTAGCAATGGCGCCGGGTGGTTTGGAAAACCGGTAGGAAACATCCCTGTCCCCCCCATGCCCCCCATGCCCCCCCATAATCATCAGAGGTTTTTTTAAAATTATTTTTAAAAACATTTTTTCTACAAGCTGAGTTATCTGATTGTCAGAGGCTTTTAAAAGCATATTTTTTTTACAACCTCTTCGGCCGAAGAGGTTGTAGAAACAATATTTTTTTTTTATTAAATTTGTATACTGCCCTACTCCCGAAGGACTCAGGGCAGTGAACAGCCATAAATAAAACATATAGATACAAAATTTAAAATAGAAATAAAACTAATTAAATAAATTTGGCTGAGACATTTTAAGACCCCAATAAATTAAAACCAAATTTAAAATTCCATTTAAAAAGAGGAAAAGTTTAGGTCAGGCCAGCTTGATGGAATAAAAACGTCTTAAGCGCGCGACGGAAGGTACGCAGATCCGGAATCCTCCGTATCTCCGAGGGGAGCTCGTTCCAGATCGTAGGTGCCCCCACAGAGAAGGCTCTCCCCCTGGGGGCCGCCAGTCGACATTGTTTGGCCGACGGCACCCGGAGGAGCCCCTCTCTATGGGAGCGTACTGGTCGGTGGGAGGCTATTGGTGGCAGCAGGCGGTCCCGTAAATAGCCAGGTCCTAAGCCATGGAGCGCTCTGAAGGTGATAACCAAGACCTTGAAGCGCACTCGGAAGACCACCGGGAGCCAGTGCAGCTCGCGCAGGAGAAGCGTTACATGGGAGCGCCACGTCGCTCCCATCACCACCCGCGCGGCCGCACTCTGCGCCAGTTGGAGCCTCCGAGTGCTCCTCAAGGGGAGCCCCATGTAGAGAGCGTTACAATAGTCCAAACGGGAGGTGACGAGGGCATGAGTGACCATGCGTAACGAGTCCTGATCCAGAAAGGGACACAACTGGCGAATCAGGCGGACCTGATGAAAAATCCTCCCGGTCACGGCCGTCAAGTGCTCTTCTAAAGACAGCCGTGAATCCAGGAGGACACCCAAGTTGTGAACCCTCTCCGTGGGGGCCAATGCTTCGCCCCCAATAGTCAGCGATGGCACCAGCTGACTATATCGGGACGTCGGAAACCACAGCCACTCAGTTTTGGATGCGTTGAGCCTGAGCCTGTTTCTCCCCATCCAGATCCGTACGGCCTCCAGACACCGGGACATCACTTCAAGGGCATCGTTGGGGTGGTCTGGGGTGGAGATGTACAGCTGGGTGTCATCAGCGTATTGATGGTTTTAAAAGTAAAAAATGGTTTTAAAAGTAAAAAAAAAAAGTTGGCCACACCCACCCAGTCACATTACCCCCCACTAAGCCATGCTCACAAAACCAGTAGTAACAAATTTTACATTTCACCACTGGCTCCATCACATAGTTTCATAGCGAAGCACAGGTATCCAGCTAGTATTATGATATGTATAATAAGATCTTGTTCTTTGACTATTTGGTTTGGGAGGAATGAGCTGACTGACATGTGTAAACAATAACTTACCCGTATATACTTGAGTATAAGCCAACCCGAATATAAGCCGAGGCACCTAATTTTACCACAAAAAACTGGGAAAACTTATTGACTCGAGTATAAGCCCAAGGGTGGGAAATGCAGCACAAAATGGGAATCATCAGAAGCCTACATACTGAGCTGAAGGCCTGCCTACCAGCAAAGATGGGAAAGAAAAAGAACTAAAATACATCAAGGAAGCCCTCAGAACATCTGGCTGTCTCAAATGGGGCTTCATCAAATCTCAAAAAAGACCCTACAGGAGCTCCTCCATAACAAACAACAAAAAGAACAATAAAGGAAGCAACATTGTCATTCCATATGTTGCAGGAATATCAGAAAAGCTCAGGGGGATTTTCAGCCAACACAACATACATGCACACTTCAAACCCAAGAATACACTAAGACAGAAGCTTGTCCACCCCAAGGATAAAACACCCAGACACAAACTGAGCAATGTGGTCTATGCAGTACAATGCAGTGAGCCATGTTCTGGTCTGTACACTTCATAAATGCATGGCATAACATACAAGAACAAACACATCAGGGCTAGATTCAGCAGTCAATCTGCATTTAAAAGACAAAGGCCATTCTTTTGAAGACAGCAAAGTTTACATTGTGGACAGAGAGGACCGCTGGTTTGAAAGAGGGGTCAAAGAGCCCATCCATATCAAAATTAAACAGCCCTCTCTCAGCAGAGAGTGAGGGATACGACATCATCTATCTTTGGTCTACAACACAGTCCTTTCAACAGTACCAAGAAGGCTCCACCCATTTGCACCTCTCAGGTAACCCTGAGGACACAGATAAACCTTCAAATGACCTTAATGACTTACCAAAAGAATGTAAATGACCAGATGTCTGCAAGGAGTATAATCCTTCCATTCCCCACCATCCAGTCAGAGCTGAAGAAGCTTCTTGGATGAGAAGCGAAAAATCTTCAAAGAATAACCAGAAAGTCCAGTTGTCTCTTGAAAAGCACCTTTGGGACAACTATGACCTAGATGATTGAGAATCTCCTTAAACAAGTCCAGATTTTTGTCATATTTTATTCTTTTGAGTAGCATATGCAAATTTTGCAAGACAATTAATGCTTTTTTGAGGAAGTGGTAATACTTTTTGTCTTAAAGAAGTGGAGTATTCCTGCTAAAAAAGCCACCTCTCAGTCTGGTAGTATTATACAATTTCTGCCCAATTTTCCATTTATAAAGCAAGATTTCACAAAAGGTTGTTAGAAGAGAATTAGATGAAGTCTTTTATGTTAAACCATTTTAGAAAGGCATCAGACCTGGATATGAGAAAGAAATGGCATTGTTTGATCTTGTGGATGATCTCCATTGGACTCTGGGTGAACACACTTACCTGGCCCGATTAAAACTCTCAGTAGTCCTCAGGGACTACTTGTAGTGGTTTGAAATGTTCTAGTACAGTGTTTTTACTTCTTCCTAATGGGGACATTTCTATGGCTGGGTGAGTACTGAAGGCCTTGATCACACCTATATTGGGCGCAACAGAATTTGGCTCTCTCTTGTAAGCCAAGGATGGGCAATTAATTTTCCCAAGGGGCCACAGAGGAACTGGGATTGTTGTGCAGGGCCAAACTGATAGCTCCTGGCTGTGCTCTGCCCACTCACCTGCAAGGCTACACTTTGACTGAGGCAGTGGATTACCATGCCTGAGGTCCTTCATGTGATGACCACCATTGCCATCTCCTCAGGCTGGTTCAGGTGAGGGACGAGTGCTGTGTAGGCACAGAAAAGCATTTCTCCCCTCACCACCTATGGCCACCAGCCAACTGAAGGAGCACATGGCAATTGTATAGAGCTGGACCTGGTTCGACTTTTTCTTCTATCCCCTGCAGTGAACTTATTTATATTTGATTTCTGATTTTTCAATTGACCTCACATAGGCCAGAATAAGGATAGCGAAAGACTGGATGTGGCCCAGGGACTGCAACATGCCAGGTCTAAACCAGGGATCCCCAACTCTCAGGCTATGGTCCACTACTGGGCTGCCACTTGTTCGAAACTGGGGCATGCAAACAACGGGCAAGCACATGTGTGTGAAACTTCACTCACCTGAGTCGCAGGCAAGGGCATGGGTGCAAAGCTTCACTCTTGCGAACGGTGGGTGGGCCCTTGTGCTCTTGCAAAAAACTCCACTTGATTAAGTGAAAGGCACTCATGCTCATGTGCGCAGCTCCCTTCATGTGAGCAGAGGGCACTTGTATAAGAAGTTCCATTTGCGCGAATGGAGTTTTGCACATGAGCACTCTGCACAAGTGCAGCTTCACCCATGAGAGCAAATGTCCTCTGCTTGCGGGTAAAGCTCCATTTGCACAAGTGGACAGTGCGCCCATCTGCCTCTCACACAACTGGAGCTGTGCACATGTGTGTGAGCCTACCACTCACACGCTCCTCCCCTCCTTCTCGTGCTGGGCCAGGCCATCAAGCTGGAGAGGTTGGATACACTGGTCTAAGTTGTTTAACCCATGAAGTCCCAATGGGAGGTCTGTCTGTCTTTATTTAGTAGGGCTATTTTATTGTAAATTGAATCAGTAAAACTAGGTAGTAGTTACGTGTAACCTTTTATAATTGTGTGGCAATATTTTTATTATAATTGTAAATACTGTATATTATGGTAGGCATTAATTTTAATATTTTTTTGTATAATTTTAATTGGTGGTTAATACTTGTTTATTAATTTTTACTGTTGTTAGATTGTGCCTCAGTGAGAAGTGCAATATAAATGCATTGCTTTGCTTGTTTCTTTAGTTTGCGATGAGACATCTAGTATATGCTGGTAATATTCAGTTACATATCTCTGTTATGGGTTGAACAGGGGATACAAGAAATGTGGTCACCTGGTGTCTGAAGGCTATAAGAATTTGATGGGGTAAAATATGCTGAAATAGGTCACTGGCAAGACCTAGTTCCTATTCACACTTGCTTTGGACTGTGCCATACAGTATCGTCCCTGAAGGAACAGGTCAATGACTTCAGAGCTCTCTTGGATTCATAACTTTTGATTGAACAGCAAAACCTGGAGTGGCCTTTGCACAGCTGGAACTGGTACATCAGTTGCAGCCCTTTTTGGATTGAGAGTAACAGATAGTCATGTCCTCTTAAACTCAAAACTGGTTTATTGCATTATTGTTGTGGAATGAACAGCTGAAAGAAGGAAGCCCTGGTGGGTGAAGTTAAGAGATATGGCAGTCTGGATTTTATAGGTGGGAGGATCCATATGAAATCAAACACTTGGGCCTATATCTGGCCCAAAGGAAAGCAGGCAGTCTAGCGACATTCTTGTATTACAGTGGAGTCAACAATAAGGAACCTCTGAGTCTGATTTCCAGAGCCACTTGATTGTTTGTGTCTGACAATTATGCATTATTTGGCACTACCTTTGAAGAGAGCTTCCATAGGTGCAAATCATGGTAATCCATTTGCTGATGGGTGAGAGTGCTTCAACATAACAACACATATTTTGTACCCCTGGATTGATTGCCAATATGTTTCTGATGCAATTCTAATTATTGGTTTTGATTTATAAAGTCCTTTATGGCACTAGCCCATGTTATCCAATACCATATTTTATTTTATTTTTTGCAGGTAGAATTAATCTGCCTGTGCAACTATCTTGAGAGAAAAATGTTTTGGATTCTGTCTCCTTGAGATGGCGGGAAGAGACAGTCCTTTTCTGCAGCCTTTTTATCTGTTCAGACAGTTCACCCTTTGAGGGCCGGTAGAATGTCAAACATTTTGGCATTCAGACAGACAATAAAGATCAACTCTCAAGCATTTGGGCTTAAAGGGTGTTTTTCATGGGGTCATTTTAGTTATTCATTTGTTTGCTTTAATTTATTATTCTTAGCCTATTATAGTTTTAGGATTTCAAATGAGATGTCCAGGAACTGGGCGTGAGTGAGTGAATAAGATACTATATAAATTTCTCAGGTTCCATGACTACAATTTGCCAGAAAACCATAAATTTCCTAAGGCTTAGTTTGGTCTAACAGTTAGAGCTGGCACAAGTCTCACTAAAATAGCTTAGCTAGAAAAAACATTTTATTGCAAGCAAGATTGAAACTGATAGCCAAATATAGCCCTAGGTTCTGCCTCGGTTTACCTTCCCAATAAGCAACCAAGTTGGAAGATAATTTAAAAACAGTTTATTGGGGTACCCTGATAAAGTGGGATCTCTCTATGAAAAAGGAGCCTAATGTTACATTCCTTTTTAGAGTTAACCTAAGAAAGAAAATGCAAAAGGGAAGTTGATTGGACAGGATAAAAGTAACCTTCCCTATGCATAGAAAATCAGCTACATGTAGTCAAACATGTTACATATTTGCATCCCATAATATCACACATGTTCATTAAATGGAGGTTTGAAATCAGAAAGGATGTAAATTGTAAGGAAAAAAGTTGTTTGAAGTTCACAAAAGAGATAAACCAGACCCCAATTTGTACTAACAATCTTTTTCTTATCCGGAGCTAGTCTCCAACCTGTTTATCAGTTTGGGAATGGTGAAAGCTATATCAGCCCTGGGTCTGATAGGGCTGCCATTCAGGCGGGGAAGAGAGCCGCCAATTGGGACGTACATCCACATCTGCCGAAGACTACACCCACCAAATGCCCACCGACAGTGCACAAGCCACAAAGCTGAGACACACAGAGGGCGTACATGCTGCGGGCCCCCTGCCAAGCTGCAGAGAGGACAGGCACATCCCCGAAAAGCCTGCTGCATCAACGGAGCCAGTTGGGCCGTGGGCTTCGTACAGAGCTGATGTGCGGCAGAACAGTTGGGCAGCAGAGCGCACGCAGGCGCAGGGAGCCTGGCATACCGGAAACAAGCATGTGTCAGGGTGTGCCGGATGAAAAGCTCTACAGCTGCAAAGACGTTGGCAAAGTGTGAGGGGTGGGAATTATATGGGTTCGGGTCCAGGGGGTGGAATCGGGGTGGGGTAGAGGGCATTTAAGGAATGGAGGGTTAAACCACAATAGCACTGACTTTGTTTTCCTAATTGTTTGTCACTTTGTGCCAGGTTTCCACATTGCCAGATAAAAAGTATCCAATTAACTTTATTGTCTGCATTTCTTGTCTGCTAAATGCTGGAACGTGACACTAAGTCAGTGCTCCTTACTTTTCCATACAAACCTAGCCAGCACCTCACCCTCTGGGGTTGCAAGGAGGGAGGGGAGCTTCAGAGGATGGCGGAGGGAACGGAGGCTGGGACAGATGTGGCAGTGATGGAGGAGCCATCCATCCTGGAAGCCTTGTCAGCACCACAAGACGACCCTGCCCTGTATGTGCATCCCAAAGAGCGGGCAGGCTCAAGCCAACCCACAGCTGATCAGGAGCCCAGCTGTGGGTTGGGCTCCTGGAAATAAAAGAGGAGCAAACAGGGAGTGGGCTTTTGCAGGAAACAATTAGTTCACTCCGTGACTCTGAGAGACTCTGTGACAGGTTTTGCTTTGTACTGCAGTTGGAAACAAGTTACGTGGCAGCTTGCCAAACGAGATAAGGTGTGTTGAGAAATATTCCTTTGAAAAACCGTTTGGACAAACTTTGCTGGCTGTGAATGAACGTAATTCACAGTCTGTGTAAATAAAAGAGGTTTTGACAGTAATTCCTGCCTCTTGCTTGTTAAGAGAGCCTAGGTCAGAACAACAGTGAAGTCTATGAGGGGTGCAGATCAGAAGGCGGCTCCTGCAGGGGAGTGGTGGAAGAATTCATCGGTGGCTACAGGTTCTGGGGTTCCATTGCCATTTAACCCGATGGCAGGAGTGGCAACTGATGGAGTGGGACGACGAAGGGGAATGGAGGTACTCCACTGCACTGGGTAGCCAAACCATGGACTGGCTGAGAAAGAGGTTTGGAAAGGCCAGTTTCCAAGATGGCGGGTCCTGGTACAGCAAGGACTGGGGAGGGTGAGGACCGACCGACTGGCCGATGTCTGCCACTATCAACCTAATAACCGGCGGCTTTACCTGCCCTCTTCCGCTTGGCCAGCCCAAAGTTGCGACTGGAGCCAGCTCAAGAATGCACTAGAAAGCCCATGAGGGGACAACCGCCAGAGCCTGCCTCTACTGCTGGACACCCGAGTTACTACCTAGGGGAACACCAAAGGGGAGAAGTGGTCATCAGTGGTTGCCTCTCAATGTTGCTAGCCCACTGCCAGCACATGCTTGGCTGGCTGGGATTGGGCATGGGCAAGGGACCCTGGGACACCCAGCAGTGTGAGTGACGTTCGACGGCAGTCTGTATAAAGTGGCTCTCTTCTTCTGCCAGTTGATAGACCATCTGGATTGATACACACACCTTTACACTTCCCAGTGGGCCATGGTAATGGCCTTAGCAGTGGTGCTGGATGATGAGGCTGCCGACTGGGTGGCTGACCTGTATAGCGAACATGGCCGGGAATTGGGAAATGCTGGCTTGTTCTTGGAGGCACTGCATGAGATATTTGAAGACCACACCAGGGCCCAGAGAGCAGAGGAGAGATGCTGGCTGTTGTAGCGCGGGAATAATGAGAGGCACAAGCAGGCTAGTAACAACAGCTCTTTAATTCAGGGTGAGACTTCAGCAAAAACTCACAGGCAACAGCCCTCTTTATATACTTTCCAGGGGCAACCAAGGACCAATCAGAATTCACTGTGCATTTGAATTTTCCGCACAAAATAGATACATACATAACACCCCTCCCCTCCCAGAAGGCACTTATTCTATCTATTTACATATTTACATACAAAATCACACAGGTGACCAGGGCGTGTCTTAATCCTGGTTGACCTGCGCAGTTCAGTTGTTGGCGAGGCGTCGAGTCGGTCGGAGGGACCTCCTGTCTCTCCCGGCTCCGCCAATGGAACCTCCTGGATTTCTCCGGAGGTGTGGCTATCTCCGGCTGGGAGTGTCGGCTCGCTGGGGCGGCGCTGGAACTCAGGGTTGCCAGATAAGTATTCCGGCTTACTCGGGCTTGAGATAGCTGTGTCAGGAAGACTTGGATAGTTAGGACACGAGTTTTCGTTTGGTAAACGTTTACGCAATTGATCTATATGTCTCCTCCAGATTTTACCATGCCCTTTATCAACTGTATATGACTTTGGACTGGTAATTCCTACGATGGTTCCCTCTACCCATAAAGGCCCATTGGTGTAGCTTCTAGCAAAAACTGGTGATCCTACTTCGAAATGTCTTAGTCCTCCCCCTTCCCCGGTGAAGCTATCGGAGGAGTAATTAGGATGCAGTCTGTCTAGAACGCATCATAGCTTTCGGCCCATTAAAAGCTTGGCTGGGCTGCGGCCCGAAGTGGGGCACGGGGTGGCATGCTGTACCGCTAAGAACTCATCTATTCTAGCCTGCCAGTCCCCTGCATCGAGTCGGGAGAGGGCTTCTTTGGCCGTTCTTACAAATCTTTCAACAAGGCCATTAGAAGCTGGATGAAAAGGAGCGGATAATGCATGTCTTATGCCTAATTCGGCTAGGTAGCCGTCTAATTGAGTCGCTGTGAATTGGGGCCCATTGTCGGATACCAGGGTGTCTGGTAACCCGTGCGTTGCGAATAGTTTTCTGAGTACTTTGATTGTGGCCTCAGAAGTGGTAGATGGCATTAAGGCAATTTCGAGCCACTTAGAATATGCATCTACAATAATAAGAAAGTTCTGGCCATGGAACGGGACAGCGAAATCGATATGAATCCTCCCCCATGGCCCATTCGGTCTTTCCCATTCCCGAACAGGGGCTACGGGAGGATCTGGGCGGGACTCCTGGCATGGCCTGCACTTCCCCACCCACTCAGTGATATCTTGGTCGAGATGTGGCCACCAAACATAACTACGAGCTAGTCCTTTCATGCGAACAACACCAGGGTGTCCCTCATGCAGCATTTCTAGAACTCTGTGCCTTAACTCTGTGCCTTAACCCTGTCTCCCCACAACAAGCAACCCCCCAACATTGACAATTCATTTTTTTTGTTAAAGTACAATTGGAAGTCACCACCGTCCACCTTGGTAGGCCAACCCCTCGTTACCCAGCCCATTACTGTGCGCAAAACAGAGTCTCTGGCAGAAACCCTCGCCACCTTGTTCGAAGAAATGGGGCCCAGGGAAACAATATCAAGCAGTAAAACCAGGGCTTCCGGGGTCGGGTTGTCCAACAATTCAGGCAAGGGACATCGGCTGAGGGCGTCAGCATGCCCTAAGGTTTTGCCCGGTCGGTGGAGCAGTCTGTACGAATATGCGGCTAAGAAAATGGACCATCTGGTCATCCGGGGGGAGAGAGCCACCGGGGTCGGTTTATCTCCAGCCAAAAGTCCCAAAAGAGGCTGGTGGTCTGTAATGAGTTCAAAGGTGCGGCCAAACAAATACTCGTGAAATTTTTTGACCCCTGCTACAGCCGTTAGTGCCTCCCTATCTAGCTGGCTATAGTTCCTTTCAGCACTAGACAGAGTGCGAGAGTAATAGGCGATGGGCGCCTCTAACCCATTCGGCAGTCTATGGCTTAAAACTGCGCCTACGCCAAAGGGGGAAGCATCACAGACCAATACTAGAGGTAGTTCAGAATTGTACTGGATGAGGAAACTGTCCTCAGACAAAAGTCTCTTTACTGTGTTGAATGCGGTCGCTTCTCGCTTGCCCCAAACCCACGGAACGTTTTTTCCCAGGAGCCTGTGCAGAGGCTCCGCAATGGTGGCTTTGTGTTTCAAAAACATCATATAGAAATTGAGAAGGCCCAGGAAAGCCTGCAGCTTGGATTTCGACTTGGGGGTGGGCGCGCTTTGGATAGCCCTAACTTTGCTTTCTGTGGGGTGAATGCCTGTGCCGTCGATTTTGTAGCCTAAGAATTCCACTGATAGAACCACTATCTTGCATTTATTTCATTTGAGTTTAAGTCCCGCTTCTCTGAATCTGGTTAGGACTTGTCTAACCCTCTGGCCCAACTGAACTTCATCTTGGCCACTAATCAAAACGTCATCGAAATACGGGATGACACCTGGGAGGCCTTGTAGAAGGCGCTCCATTGTGCTTTGAAAGAGTCCAGGGGCGATGCTGACCCCAAACTGAAGCCTGGTGCATTTAAAGGCACCTCTGTGAGTTACTGTTGTCTGTGATTCTGCCGTAGTGTCATCTACTGGCAGTTGCTGGTACGCCTGCGCAAGGTCTAGTTTTGCGAATAGCTTGCCAGGCCCCAGGGAGTGTAGTAGATGGTGGACTATTGGAACCGGATAGGCGCTCTGCTGCAACGCCTTGTTAATCGAACACTTATAGTCAGCGCAAATTCTAATTGAGCCATCCGATTTGACTGGCGTGACTGTTGGGGTTTCCCACTTAGCGTGATCCACGGGAACTAGCACCCCTTGCTTAATGAGCTTGTCGAGCTCCGCATCAATTTTGGGCTTTAAAGCAAAGGGAACTCGCTTTGCTTTCAGTCTAATTGGCGCTACGTTGGGGTCTAAATTAAAAGATATGGGGGTCCCCACGTACTTGCCTAGAGTCTCTTCGAAAACGTCCCGAAACTCGTGGAGCAGAGTTTCTTTAAGTGATGATCCGCTAATGCTGTGAACGCCCATGAAGCCCATGCCGAGGGCCCGGAACCATTTCATGCCCAGTAGACTTGGTAGGGGCTTGCTAATGATGGTCAGGGGCAGCTCTTTCTGGAACTTGCCATAGGTGACCCGGAACGTGCCCACGCCTTCAACGGGAACTCGGTTTCCCTGGTAGTCGAGTAGGCGGATTTTCTGATGGGACAGCTGGTTTTTCTGAAGCTTTGGCAGGAGTGCCTTGAGGGTTGACCAGGACATGATCGATAACGTAGACCCGGTGTCGATTTCCATTTCGCAGGATTTGCCGTTGATTTCTACTTTCGTGTAGACTTTCTCGTCGTCGGTTGTGCTGGCTTGGCCGATTCTCATGCAGTAGGTCTCCCGCTTTTGAGGTTTGCGCCATTTTCTCGCGCCATCATCTTTGATTGGCTGTTTTGAATGAGCCGGTTCTGGTTGGTCGCAGTAGTCACGTGGCTTTCGACTACACGGAAATTGAGCTCTGCAAACTCGTGTTAAATGGCCTTTCCTGTCGCAACGCCTGCAAATGGCTTCTCTGTATTTACACGATTGTCTCTTGTGATCCCTGCCACAGCTAGGGCAGTTCTCGTGGCGGCGGCTTTGTTCACTCAATTTCTTGTCTGTATGGAAGACGTCCTCGTCCGACTCTTCCTCTGTGCTGGTTCGCACCTCTTCTCTGTGGACGGGGGCTGTTTTTGGCCCGTCTTTGCTTGAACTTGATTGCTGCAGCGCTTCCGAAGCTTTCGTTGAGGCCTCGTGTGCTCGGGCTTCGTCTAGCGCGCCGGCTAGCGTTAGGTCTGGCTTGGCTAGAAGACGCCTTTGTAACCGGGTATCTCGAACCCCGCAAATCAATTGTTCAAGCAGCGCGTCATCTAAGTCTCTGTAGTCACAATGCGTTGCGGCTTTTCGAAGTGCGGCCACATAAGCGCTGACCGGCTCACCTTCTTTTTGAACTCGTTGCTGGAGTTCGTAGCGCTGAATGAATTTAGACGGAACTGGAGTGTAGTGGGCTCTCAGGTTGGCCTGGAAGACGTCCCAGGGAACCGTCTGGACTGGGGTTGGCTCGCAGAGTGATTCGGCCATCTCGAACACGACTGGCCCGCAGTGGCTTAAGAACAGGGCCCTTTTCCTGTTTGCTGAAAGCCCTTGCATTTCGCTCTCTTCCAGGGAGCACTCGAACCTGGTCAGATACGATCCCCACTTCTCTCGGGTCGGGTCGAAGGGTTTTGGCGGAACGTAGGCAGACATGCCGTGTCTCCGTGTTCGCTAGTCACCCTGGCTGAAACTTCACGCTCTTTTTGAATCGCCTCTTGTGGCCTCTATCCCATCCTCGTCGCCAATGTTGTAGCGCGGGAATAACGAGAGGCACAAGCAGGCTAGTAACAACAGCTCTTTAATTCAGGGTGAGACTTCAGCAAAAACTCACAGGCAACAGCCCTCTTTATATACTTTTCAGGGGCAACCAAGAACCAATTAGAATTCACTGTGCATTTGAATTTTCCGCACAAAATAGATACATACATAACACTGGCGTTATGGCAAAGAGGCAGGCCAGCCATGGACTACATTTGTGAATTCCAATGGCTGTCTGGTAAGCTGCGGGGTTGGCCAGAACGGCTGCTGGTGCACCAATTTAAGACAGACCTTGACCTCACATATGCCAGGCCTGTGTCTACCGGGGCTTACCTCCCCACTTGAGTGCCTGGTACCAAGCAGCTACGGAACTGGAGGTGGAGCTACATGACTATAGGCCAAAAGGGGAAGTGCCCGTGAGGCCATGATGGTTCCCGGACCATACCACCTGTAGCATTCCAGGGCCTCCACCCCCTTGGGTGGCCCAACCAGAGAAGGTTGCGCCCACCCGGCCACCTATGCTATGTTTTTGGTGCGGGAAACTGGGCCACCGGGCAGCTGAATGCACCACCCCTGCTCCAAAAGCAAAAGCACACCTCTGCAACACGCTCATCGATTCGGGGTGTACCCAATGCCTGATGAGCTTAGCAACAGCTGCCAATTTAGGGGTGAGGGTGAAAAACTGTCAAGGCCCATGTGATTTGAGCAGGTAGATGGATCGCTGTTGGGTGGCGCCCCGGCTACACATGTCACAGAATGGATGAAGCTGGAGTTTAGCCAGCATTGGGAACTGATCTGCTTTATAGTGGTCCTGAAAATGATGGAGGAAGTAATCCTGGGGCTCACGTGGCTGGATAAGTGGGGCCCAACCATCTGATGCTGGGGATTGTCGATACCTGTGTATAGGGGTCAGCCCCAACCCACCGCAAAATGAACAACTGCGGTCGGGGGGATTCAGTAAAGTGTGAAACCCAAGTCTCAGGGCCAAAGCCACAGGAGAGGCAATGGCCTTCCCAGCACTATACAGAGATATAGCCAAAGTTTTAAGTGAGAAAGAGTGTAATGTCCTTCTTCCCTACCCTCCAACAGACTGTGCTATAGAAATACCCAGGAGAGGTCTCATGGTGTCCTTTGCCTTCCAGGTGTTGTCCCGTGGTAGGGGGGGCCGCATGTCATCCCTGGGTCACCAGCCCGCCGGGGCTGCCATTTAGGCAGGGAAGGAGAGCTGCCAGCTGGGTCGCGCGTCCACATCCTCCGAAACCACACCCAACGAATGCCCACCAACAGCCCGGAAGCCACACAGCTGAGCCTTACAGAGGGTGTACACGCCGTGGGGCCCCTGCCAAGCTGCGGGGAGGACAGGCACATCCCCAAAAAGCCTGCCACATCTATGGAGCCTGCAGAAGGCCAGCTGGGCTGCGGGATTCATACACAGCTGGTTGCAAGGAGGGAGGGAAGCTTCAGAGGATGGCAGTGGGAATGGAGGCCAGGATGGATGCGGCAGTGATGGAGGAGTATAATTTTAAAAGAGAAAAAATAAATCAAATTAAAATACAAAGTAATTATGTTAGCAATTTACAAAATCCCTGTCATGTGCCCCTCAAAAACCATGTGGAGTGAAACTTTGTAGCCCTTATATCTCACACTTATCTTTTGTGAAGAAAGACAAAATGGCCACAGTCAATAAATGCTGGGAAAAGGTAGCAGGGAGGAATTGGAGAACATGTAAAATCTGGACCTATTCTCTAGGAACATGAACTTGTTTGCTATTGCTATCTTTTAGGATGTTTTTGCACCAATTTGACTTTATAGCCATGGATTTCCAAGTGGTATACTTATACCACTTATAGTATAATATTCTAAATATTAACCAGATCTAATCCAGTATAATGTTAACCAAAGTCAGCTATATGGGGCTGTTGTGACTTCAAAACCATAGCTTGGCTAAATATGTGCCTCCCAGTGTATGCAGAAATAATAATTTGTATCTGTGCATAGGATGCCAGTCAGAGTGCAAGCTGTGCAGCAGATATTCTTTTTATGCAGTTGAAGTAACAGAGATTAGGCAATATTAACAATTTCCAATCGAATAATCTTATTAGTCCTTTGCAGTAGAATCCCCAAAGAATCTTGTAATGCCTTAAAATTAGCAAGTTTAATTTTGGTTGAGCACAATGTACTTCATCAGAAACACAATTTGCTTCATCAAGTGCCATTAAATCACTCGTTCTACCATCACTTAAACATGTTAATCAATAACATCTGAGTGTTTTCTTTGCTATCTCTGGAACTATAAGGTAGACATCCTAATTTTAAAAGGCTTAATTCCATTGCTACTGCACAGCTAATCTTTTACCTAGCACTATTATTCTTGTTTAAAACAAGTCTTTTATTTCTTTTATTTACAGGAAAGAAAAACTCATCACTCATTGCTTGCAATAAGCACATATGAATTTTATTAGAATCAGAAGCTTAGGAAAGAAAATAGATCCAACTGTTTAGAACTATCTAGAACTATTGTTAATGATCCCCAGGAAAACTATATATTTTATTCAAAGCAGTTAACTCAAAGAATGGTTATCAATTCCATGTTATAGCATTTCTGTTTAGCTTAAGACAGTAAAGAGAAATACTCTTCATTACAGAGTGATTTTTGCCTTGAATTTTCTCTAGATTGATTGAAGTACCTTACAGCAGTTACCCAACCTTTCTGGGTTGGTGGTCCGGGGGGGAGGAAGAAGTTTTGTGGGAGGGGCAGGCACCAACCTGAGTGGGGCCAAGAGCACTTGCAATGCTCAAACAAGTGGGGCCACCAGCGCTCATGTGAGTGGAGCCCCGAGCGCTCACATGAGTGGGGCCCTGAACACCCACGACACTTGTGCGAGTGGGGCCTCAAGCGGTTGCCATGTGCAAGTGGGACTGTGCACGCATGCACACACACCAGTCAGCCGCTCGCACAGTCCAGTTGCAAATAGGCTGTGGCCTGATAGTGGGCCATGGCTCACAGGTTAAAGACCCCTGCCTTACAGTGTTAGATTGTATTTATCATTTTTTGTATTTGCCCAATTTTTTTGAAGAAAAAGTGTTTTTTCCTAAAGAAGAATGTGTCATTTATAAATATGAGTGTTAGCAACCGTTAAAAATGCCACAGAATAAGATATTTTTTATCATCGAACTAATCCTTCTCATGAACTGGAGGATTGGGCTTTCTGACTTCTCCTAATCCATATGGGGAACTGGATCTATGGACTCGAGGCCGGTGGGAGTCGGTGTATGGCTGCCTTCACTCCCAGGTTTCCATCAAAGTTTTATTGGTCAGCCTTTGTGAGAGGACGGTCGGCCAAGAAATTTCCGGGGGTCGGATGGCATATCTCCCTCTCCACTGCTGTGAGAGGGCAATGGAATTCGGCTGCCTGTGCCATGGACTGGAACTTTTCCCCCTGTATTATAACATCATGGTGGTCTCCCGACCATGGACTATCCTCACCCCTGACGATTTAATGTACTCAGTGTCTGAACTCCTTGCCCTGCGAGATTCCCCCCTCTCGCAGGTTTGGCCCTCCACTCTATCGAGGGCCTATCTCGATGACAGATTTTGGAATCCTGAGAGATGGCATGGTGCGAGGAAGGGCTTGTGGGGTTTTTTAGGAAAGTGTTTTAATAAGATTTTAAAGGGGTCGGGGAGGGGGTCTTTTAACAATTTTTTAAGGGGAACTGGGAGGACGACCAAAGGGGATGGGGGGGGGGAAATCCACTAAGGTCAGAGCCGAGCCTGGCACGGGGCAACGGTTTGGAGGGTGCAGGATGAGGGATTGGGGAGGGGATGGAGGGCTATACCAATGAGGGGTGTACCATCAGCACGGTGGATGGGAGGGGCAGATATGGCAGGAGCAGGAGACCATATCACATGTCGGGGGTGCGCACTCGCTGTTTGAGAGCTATTGCGCACCCCGGTCTCCAAGGCTCCCCTCGGATACTAGGTGGCTCAGATACTCAGGACCTGGGCCTTCGGCTGATGCTGTGCAATGCCAGGTCCGTGGTAAATAAGGCCCCCCTCATTCACGATCTTATACAGGAGGGGGGAGCGGACCTGGCGGGTATTACGGAGACCTGGTTGGGCCCGGAGGGAGGGGTCCCTCTGGTTGAGATGTGCCCACCAGGCTTCAGAGCATTCCATCAGCCGAGGGCCCAGGGGAGGGGCGGGGGGGTGGCGGTTATTATTAACGAGGGTCTTAGTCCGAGGGAGACCACTGTGCCACAGATTGCCGGATGTGAATCCCTCTTTGTGAGATGGGGTCATGGGGTTCAGATGGGCTTGTTGCTTGCGTACCTGGCTCCCTGCCGCGCGGCAACGGCCCTGCCCGAGCTCCTCGACGTGATAGCCATGGTGGCAGTTGATACACCCAGGCTTATGGTCATGGGTGATTTCAACTTGCCATCCATCGGTGAAACGTCTGAGACGGCTCGGGAGTTCATGGCTTCCATGACGGCCATGGACCTGACCCAACTAGTTCATGGCCCCACCCACGGGGGAGACACACTCTGGACTTGATTTTTGTCTCTGGCCAGTGGTTGAGTGATCTTATTATAGGGGATATAGACATGGAACCCTTGTCATGGTCAGATCACTCGCTCCTTTGCCTGGACCTTCGAACCGCTACACCCTGCTGCAGGGAGGCAGAGCCAATAAGATGGGTCCGCCCCAGGCGCCTGATGGATCCTGATAGGTTCCAGATGGAGCTTGGGCCATTTCCTGAGGATCTAGCACATGACTCGGCTGAGGACCTGGTAGCCGCCTGGGATCGGGCAGCTGGTGGGGCCTTGGACCGAGTGGTGCCTTTGCGGCCTCTGACCCGGTGCCGATCCCGCGCAGCTCCTTGGTTTACTGAGGAGCTGAGGGAAATGAAGTGCCGGAAAAGACGCCTGGAGAGCGGTTGGAGGGCCAGTCTTGCTGAATCTGATCGAACACTGGTAAGGTCACATATTAAGGCCTACCTAGTGGCGATAAAGATGGCAAAGTTTAATTACTTTTCCGCCTCTATTGCATCATCAGGGAATCGTCCGGCCGCCCTGTTTAGGGTGACCCGCTCCCTGTTCCATCCGGGAGAGCAGGAGGATCCCCTGGAAGGCAGGGCGGAGGATTTCGGACAATACCTGTATGACAAAATCGCTCAGATCCGGGGGGATTTGGACTCTGACTGTGTAGATCAGGGCAGGGTGACGAGGAATAGTCTTGAGAATGTTATCTGGGAGGAGTTTGATGCTGTGACTCCCGATGATGTGGACAGGATTTTGGGGAGACTTAGTACGGCCACATATTTACTGGACCCGTGTCCCTCCTGGTTGGTACTGGCTTCCCGGGAGGTTACACGAGGCTGGCTCCAGGGTGTTATCAATGCTTCGTTGAGTGAGGGTTACTTCCCTGCTGCCTTGAAAGAGGCGGTGGTGAGACCTCTCCTCAAGAAGCCGTCCCTGGATCCGGCAATTTTGGCCAACTATCGTCCTGTCTCCAACCTTCGCTTTATGGCGAAGGTTGTTGAGAGTGTGGTCGCGCGACAGTTTCCACAATTCCTGGAGGAAACATCTTATCTAGATCCGTTCCAGTCGGGTTTCAGGTCTGGGCACAGCACGGAAACGGCATTGGTCGCATTGGTTGATGATCTCTGGAGGGCTCGGGACAGGGGTTGCTCCTCTGTTCTGGTCCTGTTAGACCTCTCAGCGGCTTTTGATACCATCGACCAGGTATCATGCTGCACCGGCTGGAAGAGTTGGGGGTGGGAGGCACCGTATTGCGGTGGTTCTCCTCCTTTCTCTCCGACCGGTCGCAGTTTGTGTTGGCAGGGGGGCAGAGGTCGACCTTGAGGCCTCTCGTCTGTGGAGTACCGCAGGGATCAGTCCTCTCGCCCCTTCTGTTCAACATTTATGGGAAGCCGCTGGGCAAGATCATCCGTGGCTTCGGGGTGAGATACCATCAGTACGCTAATGACACCCAGCTGTACATCTCCACCCCAGGCCACCCCAACGATGCCCTTGAACTGATGTCTCAGTGCCTGGAGGCTGTGTGGATCTGGATGGGGAGGAACAGGTTCAAGCTCAACCCTTCCAAGACTGAGTGGCTGTGGCTCCCGGCATCCCGATATAGTCAGTTGACTCCATCACTATTGGGGGTGAGTCCTTGGCCCCCACAGAAAGGGCTCGCAATCTGGGAGTCCTCCTGGATATGCAGCTGTCCTTGGAGGAACATCTGACGGCTGTAACCAGGGGACCTTTTATCAGGTTCGCCTGATTCGCCAGTTGCGGCCCTTTCTTGATCGGGATTCCCTGTGCACAGTCACTCACGCCCTCGTCACCTCTTGCCTTGACTACTGCAATGCTCTCTACATGGGGCTCCCCTTGAGGGGCACCCGGAGGCTCCAGCTGGTCCAGAACGCAGCAGCGCGGGTAGTGATGGGAGCAGCATGGCGCTCCCATGTAACACCGCTCCTGCGCGACTGCACTGGCTCCCGGTGGTCTTCCGGGTGCACTTCAAGTTGTTGGTTATCACCTTTAAAGCGCTCCATGGCATAGGGCCTAGCTATCTTCGAGACCGCCTGCTGCTACCGACGACCTCCCAGCGACCCGTGCGCTCCCACAGAGAGGGCCTCCTCAGGGTGCCATCAGCCAAACAATGTAGGCTGGTGACCCCCAGGGGGAGAGCCTTCTCTGTGGGGGCACCTACCCTCTGGAATCAGCTGCCCCCAGAGATAAGGAGAATCCAAGACCTCAGTGCCTTCTGCCGTGCCCTTAAAACCCACTTTTTCCAGCAAGCAGGGCTGGCTTAGGAAGAAATTTTTTAAAATTTTTAAATGTTTAATTGGTTTGTGGTTTTTTTTAAATTTTGGACCAAATTTATATAGATTTTAATTGTTTTTAATATTTGTATTTCATGTTTTTAATTCTGGCTGTGCCCCGCCCTGAGTCCTCAGGGAGAAGGGCGGTATATAAATTGAAAATAAATAAATAAATAAATAAATAAATAAATATTTCTGTTATCACTGTTAGTCTTAAAGTGTTCCTAGTAATAGCAGTTCTGCTGTCGCATAACTAGAGTGCTAACTGCCCTGCTACCTAAGAAAACCTGAATTATGTCTGACCCATCTCAATTGCTTTTATCTGAAGGAAAGCAAGGTTGCGGGAAATGTTCTGCAGATGCTCACAGTGTGTCATATTCAGCTTTGAGTTAGCTATCTTGAAGTGGAAGTGAAACCTTTTTCTTTAATGCAGGCAGAACTGGCATTCATCCTGCTGCTTCATGGATATAGAAGTACATTAGCCTGCTGTTAGGAATGGATGGCCTGCAAAATCTCCACGAGGCTGAAATTCTTCCATATAGCCTTAATTCATATACCTGTTGACCATGCTGTTTCTCTGAACAGCTGCAGAATGAAAATCATCTTTAGAAAACATGCTTTAGAAATAGTTCTTATAAAGATCCTTATTTTTTTTTCCTAACCTAGTATGTATTTATTTCAAAGAGTTCCTTGCCAGGTTTTCAAATTTTGGATGGCCATATCTGATTTTGTTTTCTTCACATTCGGAGACAAGTGTTGTGGCTGTATGAGCTCTCACAGAGAGGTGGAAATAAATATAATGTTTGATTTTGAGTCAGTTAGTACTGAATCCCCATCCCCATCTCTTGCCTTGAAAATGCTTTGTCCTTGTCCAGCAATCACAAGGACAGTGTTGCTGTGGGCCACGTTTTAGGACTCTGCGGGCTATTCTTGCAGTTTGGGCCACATATTGAGCAATCTCAACTTAAACCTACTGGGCAATTACCTGAAATGTGTTCAGATATGGTTTTTTCTTGTAAGATTATTTTCCATTACAGTTAGTGCTGTTCTTAAAGTAGAATCACAGCAAATACATCAGTTCCCTGACTTTAGTCTCTTTGACTATTGATTTGTTATGAATCGCATTTGCTACTTTGTGTTTGCTTCTATTAAACAAACTTACTTTGCATATATAGGCACAATTAGCTTGAAAAGATATAGGAACAAGATATATCCTGTTTTGTGTAGAATTCTTCTAAAATTCTGGGTTTGAGTTTCCTTCTCAGAATGTTCAGTGGATAGACACAAGGTGCCCCACATTTACCATTCCAGCTGAAATTTGAGATGCACAATTTAGTATCTTTAATGCACAAGGAGAAATGAAATTAAATCAATCATAAATTTAGTTAACCAACTTAAACCAGGAAAGGTGCCTGGTAATGATTACCTAATATCCGTAACTTAGATTGGTGGAGTCCAGTACTAGTTTTCCTTTTCTGTTTTATTGATTAGACTACAATGGTTCCAAAAGGTTGAGGGCACAGCTCTTATGATCCTTATTTATAAAGAGGGGAAAAGAGACTTATCAGATAATTATCAATTTATTAAGAATCATCAGCAAATTGGACAGTAAATATAAATGCAAAATTGATGATTTGTTTGAAAACAACAAATTTTCGCAGAGGAAAAGATTGGCTTTAGAGCTAATTTCCTGTATATTCTGCTGTCATCATATAACAGTGATGGCTAACCTTTTCTGGACTGAGTGCCCAAAGTGCACGTGCGCACAAATGCACACATGCGCCCAAACCCCAACATGCAATGTGTGTACCTGCCTCAGCCCCCATGTATGTGTGTGCAGCCCCCCGCATGCGCCTTGCCCCCATGCATGCGTGCAACCTCCTCAGTGCCTCCCCCACATGCGCACATGCGCACGCACCCCCGCACATGTGCGGCACACACCCAAAGACCAGCTGGCCGATGGAAGATGCACACGCATGCGCAGCAGAGCTGAACTGAGGCGACTGCTCACGTGCCATCAGAGAGGGCACTGCATGCCACCTCTGGCACACATGCCATAGGTTCACCATCACGGCTCTATAACATCTGGGCGAGGAGTATACAGCTCAAACAGGATCTGTTTTATATGCTGCTTTAATTAACTTTAGATTCGCCTTTGATTCAATATTGAGAATTAGGCTATGGGACAAATTGGTCAATTCCATGATAGATAATTCCCTATTATTCCTGATATACTAAAAATTCTATGTTAAAAATTAATTTTGTTCCACAAGGGTATTTAACTAAAACAGGTTGCTACAATAAGGGGAGTGAGCCAGGGTTTCATACAGGCACCTTTATTATTCAATGTTTATATAAATTCTTTGGTTGACCAATAGAATAGCCCTGACCTTTTCCCCAATGTTAGCTCAAGGGCATACGTGTACCAGTGATGTCATTCTGTATCAGACTTCAGTTGAGCTAAAATGCATTTTGAGATCCCTTACCATTTATTGCAAGGACAGAAAATTAGTAATTATGAAAAACAAAAGTCCTAGTATTTGCTAAACATCCCAGAATCTACCAACTATTAAGCAGTCACAAAAATGAGCAAACAAAGATTTTTAAATATAATAGAATTGCTTTTCAGGCCTTTGGTGAGAGAAGTGCTTGCTCAACCTATGTAGTCTATAATTCCCAAAATCAAAACTTTCTACTGTGTTTAAGAAGTTCCTTATCCATTCCTGCTGCTTTAAATTTATTCTTGACCAAAATATGCTGTCAGTTCCTATAGCTCAACTGAGCTCCATAGTAACTGCTCAGGATTAGACTTGACACCTTTGACAATAGCAAATAATTTCAATACTAAATGGAGGAGATACCTTGTTGAAAAATGATACTTCTGTGGATACTCCAGAGAAGCTCTTCTTTTCCTAGGGCACGAACAATTAAAAAGATACATGTACATACGCTGTGTTAGACACAGAAAAACAACTAGAATTTTCTCAACTACAGTACTCAAAAATATTTTCTGAAGTAGTTGATCTTCTTCACTCAGACCCGTGGCTTATTTAAATTCTATCAGTTTCCAAGCTAAGAAAGGCTCTAATTTAATGCTCTGCCATCTACTATCCTAGAAAGCATATACTGTATAAAAATAGTCTATACTAACCAGATCTGTGGCACAGGTGGTGTGGAATCTACTGCTTGTATTTTTTTTTATATTGCAGCTACTATCAGGAATTCAGGTTTGTTTCATTTACCTTCATATATCAAAATACCCCAGGTATATGAATTCTTTTTACATGCAGATCCTCCTTTCAGACCAATAAGACTGTACTTCTTAGATATTGCTAAATTGTATCCTACAGTTATTAAAACTAGACAGAGCTGGCCTCATCTGAGTATGTTTTCCAGACTTTCGCCATGTAACTTTAGTTACTGACAAGGTCACTGTTTTGAACAACACCATAATTTTACTCTCATCTTGTAGGTTATTCTAAGCAAAATTTCTGGGTCCCTTTTGTTTAACAATAGTATGTTATGTCTATATATCATATAGATATATGTACTATATTAGTACCTCCAAATCAGTGATGTTTCCTAGTGAGTGCCTGGATAAGTCGCTTCAGTTTTTAGGGTAAGATTTTTCAGAAGTGCTTCATCATTGCCTGCTTCCTAGGGCTTTGTGAGAGTGACAGGTCACTCTCTCAAGTTCACTCATGTGGCTTTGTGCCTCAGGCAGGATTAGAACTCACAGCCTCCCACTTTCTAAACTAATGCCTTAACTATCTCACCAAACTTGCTGTATATCATACCCACAAATAGAAAGTAATCAAAATTGATGCTGTCTGTATAGTGTGGTTCCTAGATTGTTTCTGTTTTGCTTTGTTTTTATGCTGAAATAAAGAATTGATAGATTGACCTAGTAGCTCAAGCTCTAACTTGATATTTCAGATTTAACTGCTTAATCAGAAGATTCTAAGGGAGCAGCTAAAAATCTCAAGAATATATAACAAAATTTTTAGAGACGCAGATCCTATTTTCCATAAAACCTATCTTTCAAAGTTTAATTCCCATCATTTCTTTTTGCAATATCAGAATAATTCTACTAAGCCTCTGACAGAGGAATGAATTGCAGTGGAAGGATAATAATATTTCTGTTTATCTTTATTCCAGAATGCTTAACACCAAATACATAGGCATTGCTGCATGAATTGACTTTTATTCTTATGGCAGCATGTTCCAAATATTTCCTATGACTCTTGTGAAACTGGGATTCTCCAACTGTAGTTGGATATTCTCTAACCACTACACTATGCTCATTCTCAATAAGTTCAATGTTAGGATAAAAAGGGCTGGAATCTTATGAGAAAATGGGGTAGGATAAAATAGGAGGATACACTTGCAATATTTTTATTTTTATTTTATTATTAGTCTTGGGCAGTCAGGTTTCATCCTTAAACTATACCTGACAAGAAATATGTAGAACTGTTTTTTTAAAGTTATAAAATCCTGCTTGTGGAAGATGGGATCCAAAATTATTCATGTATCTCCATTTGAATAATCAGGAGCTGAATTTCAGGGCACCTGGAAATCCTAAAAGTTACTTATGTAGAGGACGGGTGTCAACTCGATCGCATCATGTGATGTCACGTGACATATTATGACTTTTTTTGCCTTTGCGGAGCCAGGGTGGGCGTGTCCTGCGTGTGATGCATCTGGCCCACAGACCACCAGTTTGACACCCCTGATGTAGAGGAAGTGCCCTGATGTTTATTATTATGACATGGTTTTGTTATGTGGAGGTTTCATTGTGAATCTCATTAAGTAACACAAGTGTTTTATGTTTGCTATTACACTATTTTACATATTGGTCAAAGACCTTAATAAAAGTTTTCATTTTCATGTGAAAATGAAAGTACATCATCTTTGAGTTCTCTGGTTTTACATATCAGGACATAGTAAAAACCATCTGGTCTTTAGCAGTTTTTTAAAAGTAGGTAAATACAATCTTATATGAACAACAATAGGTGACATATTACACCATAATCATCATCATTTTACAAAAAGAAAGCCAAAATGGAGAAGCCATGTGTGAAAAACTAAATACATCTTTACTCTTCCATAGATATGAAGAGGCTAAGTGGCAGCCAGATGCTGCTAATCAAGTACCTTTGATCAATTGATCATCAGCAAGTGGGACTACCTCTATAAAAGCTGAAATTTTAGGAGTTTGCTGGTCTCCAGCATTGAAATGTGGGTTAACACAATGCCAAAAAATAAAGAAATCATCAATGATCTTAGAGAAGTAACTGTTACTGCCCATCAATCTGGGAAAAGTTGTAAGCCCATTTACAACTTATTTAAAGTCATTGTCCTATAGCAGGGATGTCAAACTTGCGGTCTGCGGGCCGGATGCATCATGTGGTAGCCCCACCCCACCCACTTTAGCAAAGGGGAAGAAGTCCTGATATGTCATGTGACGATGCTGTGACGACGCAAGTTTTACACCCCTGTTCTACAGTGAGGATGATTATTCACAAGTGCAAAACATTCAAGACTGTTGCCAATCTTCCCAGGAATGGATGTCCCAGCAAATTAACCCCAAGGTTGGATCATGCAATGCTCAGAGAAATTGCAAAAAATCCAAGATTTACATCTCAGACTACATGCCTCAGTTAGCTTGTTAAATATTGAAGTTCATGACAGTGCAATTAGAAAAAGACTGAACAAGTATGGTTTGTTTGGAAGGATTGCCAGGAAAAAGCCTCTTCTCTCTAAAGAGAACATGGTTGCATATTTTATATTTGCAAAATTTCATCTGAACAATCCTCAAGACTTCTGGAACACTATCTTTTGGACAGATGAGACCAAAATGGAGATGTTTGGCCACAATGCACACAGTGCCACACACTTTGTGAAAACCCAATACAGCTTATCAGCACAAACATCTACCAATTGTCAAGCACAGTGGTGGAGGAGTGATGATTTGGGCTTGTTTTGCAACTACAGGACCTGCGCACCTTGCAGTCATTGAGTTGACCATGAACTCCTATTCTAGAGTCAAATGTGAGGCCATCTGTCTGATAGCTAAAGCTTGGCCGATATTGGCTCATGCAACAAGACAATGATTCCAAGCACACCAGTAAATCTACAACAGAGTGGCTGAAAAAGAAAAGCATCAAGATGTTGCAGTGGCCCAGTCAAAGTCCAGATCTCAACCTGATTGAAATGCTGTGAGAGAGAGAGCTGTGCATAAACAAATGCCCACAAACCTCAATAAAGTGAAGCAATGTTGTAAGGAAAAGTGGATCAAAATTCCTCCACAACGATGTGAAAGACTGATAAAATCATACAGAAAATGATTACTTCAAGTTAGTGCTGCCAAAAGTAGTTCTATTGAATCATAAGGAATACTTAGTTTTTCACATATGGCTTCTCCATTTTGGCTTTTTTTTTTTTGTAAAATATATGATGACATGGTGTAATATGTCACTTGTTGTTCACCTGAGGTTATATTTACCTACTTTTAAGAACTGCTAAGGACCAGATGAGGAAGTACTTTCATTTTCACATGACATTACACACATACACACACACACACACCTACATTATTTATATAGAGAAGAACACTTGATTTCACTTAGGAGTCAACATCAGAAAGTTGAGTTGGCTTACTTTTCTTTTATGAACCTGTAAAAATGCATGAGCTTTTTTTCTCTATTTCTTTGAATTTTGAAAGATCTTTTCCACAGAAATGTGCACACCTAAAATATATTTTCTTAGCATTGACAAAGAAAAGACATTCTGATTATTACTCTCACTCTCTTTAGAGCTACTGTCTTATTTTCATTTGCCTCTTGAATTCACATCAAAACGTTGCACTAGAAAGATTAAGTGTGTGGAACTATCAAGCATTATTGGCAGTTTTTACCACCAGGGACCTTTCTCTGCCACAGCAGAAGCTAACCAAACATATGTTTAAAGACTATTGTAGCATATTTGAATTACTGTTTGCTCTGGATAATTTAAGTAGTCAAAAGTAGAGAAAAGTGTCTTAGTGGCGGTTGTGTAACTAATGTTTTTGGGGTGAGAGGAACTTAAATCAGTAGCTTAGATTAATGCCTTCTTGAGAGTTGTGAAGATGTAAAGTATCTCCTAAGAGCTATATGCTAGAATGCTTTTCATCAGCTGAAATTAAACCCATTGACTGAAATCTGTTAGAAATCTGAATCTTTCTCTGAAATTCCCCAGGTGTTAAAGCTTAAAAAAAAAAGGTTAGCCGAGTTAAGGGGAGCCCACTGAAACTCTGTTGTGTATTTCTTATAATTTATTAATAAAGACAAAATCTGTATTGTATAGGTCTTTTGGTATTACTTGGGAATCTAAGTTTACATTGAACAATTTGGCATTAATTTTTAATCTAAGAATGCAATGTTTATAGTGCAGTGTTTAAAGTTTACTAAAAAGTTTTCTTCAGTGCTGAATATCTAAATACATGGTATTTTAATCTTGAAATTTTCAGTGTAGTTTCAGAATTTTTTCCTCTGTTGTTGTTTTATTCAACAATAAGGAAGGCAAAGAACGTTCAAACTATCACACCATTTCACTCATTTCACATGCTAGTAAAGTTATGCTCAAAATCCTACAAGCGAAGCTCCAGCAATATGTCAATCGAGAACTACCAGAAGTACAGGCAGAATTTCGAAGAGGAAGTGGAACTAGAGATCAAATTGATCATGGAGAAAGCTAGGGAGTTTCAGAAAAACATCTACTTCTACTTTATTGACTATGCTAAAGCCTTTGAATGTGTGGATCACAGCAAATTGTGGCAAGTTCTTAAAGAGATGGGAGTACCAGACCATCTGATTTGTCTCTTGAGAAACCTATATGCGGGTCAAGAAGCAACAGTGAAAATTGGACATGGAACCACTGATTGGTTCAAAATTGGGAAAGGAGTCCGGCAAAGCTGTATACTGTCACCCTGCCTATTTAATTTATATGCAGAGCATATCATGAGGAAGGCGGGGCTAGATGAATCACAAGTTGGAATTAAGATTGCCGGAAGAAATATCAACAACCTCAGATATGCAGATGATACCACTCTAATGGCAGAAAGTGAAGAGGAAATAAAGAGCCTCTTGATGCGGGGGAAGAAGGAGAATGCAAAAGTTGGCTTTAAAGTCAACATTAAGAAAACTAAAATCATGGCATCTGGCCCTCTCAATTCCTGGCAAATAGATGAGGAAGAAATGGAAGTAGTGACAGATTTTATTTTCCTGGGCTCCAGCCAAGAAATTAAAAGACACTTGCTCCTGGGGAGGAAAGCTATGGCAAATCTAGACAGCATACCAAAAAGCAGAGACATCACCCTACCAAAAAAAATGTGTATAGTCAAAGCTATGGTTTTCCGAGTTGCAATGTATGGCTGTGAAAGTTGGACCATAAGGAAGGCTGAGCGCCAAAGAATTGAGGCCTTTCACTATGGTGCTGGAGAATACTCCGGTGAGTCCCTTGGACTGCAAGGCAATCAAACTGATCAGTCCTAGAGGAGATCAACCCTGACTGCTCTTTAGAAGGCCAGATCCTGCAAATGAAACTCAAATACTTTGGCCACCTAATGAGAAGGAAGGACTCACTGGAGAAGAGCCTAATGCTGGGAAAGATTGAGGGCAAAAGAAGAAGGGGACGACAGAGAATGAGGTGACTGGATGGAGTCACTGAAGCAGTATGCGTGAGCTTAAATGGACTCCAGAGGATGGTAGAGGACAGGGAAGCCTGGAGGAAAATTGTCCGTGGGGTCACAATGGGTCGAACACAACTTTGCAACTAACAACAACAAAAGGGAGGCAACATTTTGATTTCTATTTATTTTCATTTTCAATAGCAAAGATAGGAAGCAAATGAGGTGCAGGCATACACTAGATTTCCTTCACCTTTGATCTTATTACAAAATAAAAGTTTCTAAATTGATTATGGAGTTGTCTCTCCTTTCTGATCCTCTCAAACTGCTTGGGCAAACAACTGTTATACACAAGCTAATGCCAGTGCTTAAAATGCATTTTGGATTGATATAGATGTGACTTATATAGACTCCAGTCTGAATGAATTCTCAAGAAATAGTTTTGCAAAAGGTAAACAGACAATTTATGTACATAAATTCACACATTCTCCAGTACAGTTGAATGACGGCACTTTTATTTTCTCTATTAAAGTTTGCTTTCATTTTCCTAAATAGGATTCAAATAAATGAAACAAAGAAAAGAAATAGGGAGCAAGAAATAAAGCTATTTACAAATAATCAGAAACAACAAAACTCAAAAAAGCATTAATTATTGCCGGGTCTGAGTTGATATTGTACTTTTTGAATCAGCTTAAAATATGTGTCAAAGAATACAAGTAAAAATGATTCTTTTCTCTAAGACATGTACAAATGTTTTCCTAAGGCCATGATGGTGAACCTATGTCCCCAGTTCAGCACCTCGCACGCATGCACAGGGGATGGGGCGTATGCGCAGGGACCATACGCACATTGCATTTTGGGGGTTCAGGCAGGTGGGCGCATGCACTTTGGGCACTCAGTCTGGAAAAGGTTAGCCATCACTGTCCTAAGATATTTGATAAATAACTTAGTTTAACATGTCAACACCTAATAACAATTTGTTGCTTATGCATGTACCAAAATAAAAGTGGATGGTGGGTTTTTTGTTTTGTTTTGTTTTAGATTTAAGACACTAACAGATTTAAGGGGTCTTAACTGAATGGAAGCGTTTCTTGTTGTACCTTTACAGAAACTACACAGATAGAAGATCCAAGAAAGCAGTGGCGACAAGAACAAGAAAAAATGTTAAAAGATTATCTTACTGTAGCTCAAGATGCACTTAGCACTAAGAAAGAACTTTTCCATGTGAAAGAACAGAGGCTGGCTCTTGCCTTGGGTGAATATGTACGGCTGAATGATGTTTACAAGGAAAAATCAAGCTCATATACAAGTCGTATGTATCAAAGACATATGTATGATATGTGAAATATACTATCCCTCTCTTTTCATGTTTTTTAAAAGATCTGGGTTATCTTCAAGAAACAATTGTGGCCAGCCGTAGTTAAACTATCCCAGTCCTGGGAGCTGCAGAAACTGATTTGGGAAGGGTAAATCAGAGGGTCCTTATATTCTAACCAGTTCAGTTTTACAGAGAATTTGAACATTTCTTTATCTGTATCAAATACATACAGGTAGTCCTCCAATTACAACCACAATTGGGCCCGTAATATTAGTCGTTGAGCAAAATGATCATTAAATGAGATGCTACATGACTGTTTTACTCAATGACTGTATTCCCTGCTTTCCTAGTTGCAATTGTTAAGTGGAGTGCCTGAGCCTCCCACCATACCCAGGAAGCCTTCTGTCTCTTCCCAATGGTCTCAGCTCCATTGGGAAAAACAATCACAAAAATTATGGCATTCACTAGTGTTTTCACCAGATGTGAGGCCCATTCCTTCAGCACGCCAAGGGATTTCACCTCCACAATAAACCAAAGGGATACCAATAAACCTTTGGTACACTTGAAGAATGGACCTTCAAATCTGCAAAACTGTGAGCAAATGCCATCATTCTGAAAGGCTCAGAATGCTTGTGTTAGCTAGCATGTTTCCATCTGAAAGGACAGAAATCTGTTTATTGATTTATTATTTCTAAAATTTATTGGCTGCCCATCTTACCTCAAGGTAACTCTAGATAACTTACAATCATAAAAGATAAAAATTATAAAAACTAAAAATATAAATAAGTTAGTACAAAAAATCAAACACTGCGGCACAATTAAAAGATGAAGGTGGAAGCAGGATGGTGGGGAGGTGGTATCTGATGTTAATAAACCACATCCACTGTGGTGCTCACTGTTAGAGGCCCCAAGCTAACCGGTAGAGTCAGGTCTTTAGGCTCTTACAGAAGGTCAGGACAATTGGAGCCGACCTCACTTCAGGAGACAAGATGTTCCAGAGGGCAGGTGCAATGACAGAGAAGGCCCTTCTCCTCGACCCCACCAGCCAGAATAATTGAGCCGATGGGACTCACAGCATGCCTCCTCTGCCAGCACCGGTGGAATAGGCCAATCCCAGTGGGATGAGTTGGTCCCCCAAGTAGTCTGGACCCATACCATGAAGGGCTTTAAAGATGATTATCAACATCTAGATTTAGTCCTGATTTAGCACCATAATTCTAAACAAATGTCCATTCCTGTGCTATAAATAGCTCTTCTACTTGCAGAAGTAATTATTTATTCTGGTATTCTGAATTATTCTGCTAATGCCTTCCTATGAACAAACGAGTCTTCTGAAAATGAAGTTGGATGAAATGCATCAATGAGAGTTTATTGTTTGGTTATTGCTAAATTTGGAAAGATACACCTAAATTCAAGGCTACCTTCAGCTGTAGTTGTCACTGAATTAATCTGAGCCTATCTGTTAGTTCATCCTACTTCAAGGGTTGCTTTATGGGAATAAAAGTAGGTGCATGCACCACTAATAGCTCTTAGAGAAAATGAGTAAATAAAGGTAATAAACAAATAATGCTATTCAAATGATAAAAGTGAAAATACTTAGAATAATTGCTCCTTACATTTTGTAGTTTTCATTGTAATATAGTAACTAACCTTTTATTTTGCTTTCTATAACTGTTTTGAACTGCTGTTTTGAATATTTTAGGAAACTGAAACATAAAATGATCTCCCAAATGGTTCATTGTCTTTTCCCCCTTATTCCCCTAATAAGTTTTCTCCAGCTCCTCTTCCAGCACAAAGTATGATCCTGATATTCTGAAAGCAGAAATCTCCACTACAAGATTAAGGGTAAGGATGCTTTGAAATCTCCCAATAACTCAACTAAATTGTTTTCTAATAGTCTACACATACAAGCCTATATTTTTGTGGACATTTGTAGTGCTAATAATTTTTAAAGTAATATTTGCTTTAGGACTTGCTCATGATCAACATATGGAGATAAGTATTAAACCAAAGATATCTCCTTAAGGATTTATGTTTGAAATGAACATTGTCTAGTGTGCCCATTTGGAAATTTTTGTTCTTTTTATAGATTCTGTTTCCCTGCAAACTCCTTTCCTCTGCCCACACATTGATGCCTGTCAGGAGTCCTCCCCTGATCTTATTTGTGCTCTTTTTGTCTTAAGCTATCTCCCTATGGCTATATTGATGATAAATCCTCTTTTGAATAAGAATAGCTTCCTTAGACACACAGGCATTGACAAGTTAACTTAGCAAGTGAATATGAATTTCATGGTAAATGATGTTATCCAAATAAAGATACATCTTTTAATCCAGCATATCTCTCATACCAGATGCTTGTCATGAACATTAGGACAATAGAATTTCTTGGTGTTCAGCAAATGCTAACAATGGTTTATTTACATGAGGTCGTGGTGCTGACTTTATTGAAACACAAGTTATGCCAGCGTTCAGAGCCGAACAGTGGTACACATATATGAAGAATTATTTTCAGACTAATTAATTATTTATGAATAGTTAATTTTCACAATATTAGTAAGCATTAGCATATCCACAGTGGTAATGGTCCTTTTTTCTGTAGAAATGAATTCTGAACACTAATAGGCAAATCTAGAGACAGTGTTTATGTCTAATCTATGTATGTCTGCTGGAGAAAGCACTGACCTATAAAAGCATTTCTTTTGACCTGCTCATCATGTTTATTAGAACTTAATACGAACATTAGTTATATATGTAGCTATCTGGTTTGGAATTGCTGACTGTTAGCACCCTTGGTAAATGAGTTTGAATGTGATTGAAAATAGCAATCCAAAAAAATGCTGGACTAGTGATTGACTAAATATTTAAATCTTTGAGATAACGTGTTTTCCCGAAAATAAGACCCTGTTTTATATTTTTTTTGAACCCTGCAATAAGCACTTGGCCTTATTTTCGGGGAAGTCTTATTATTTTGGGGTGCGTGGAGCAATATGGGGCTCCTCTTGCCTGATTTCCAGCTCTGCGTTTAAATATTTTCGGGAGGGTTTATTTTTGGGGGGAGGCTTATTTTAGCGCATGTGCTCAAAAGCCTGATTGGGCTTATTATCAGGGGATGTCTTATTTTCGCGGAAACAGGGTAACTAGTATTTGAAGATACAATATGTTTAGTAAAATGTCTAAACCATAATGTACATATATAGTATGTGGAACAGGATTCAGAATAGTTCCCTCACAATTTTAGTACATACATCCAATCACCTGATATGTAGTTGTTGTTCTTCTTGGGCCTCTTATTTTTTTTCTCCATGTTGAAACACAAAATAATTGTTTTTCTCATATTTAAAGGATTTCCTCCTTTTTCCATTTAGAGTCAGTGGTTGCTGTTAGTCTTCTCTTGTGTAAAAAAAATTCTGCAGAGAGAAGAATAGTCCTGAAGATTTAGTTAAGAAGGGTTGATTTATTCATTTGTATGATTTATAAAGCTAACTTCTCACAGCAGTGACACTGTGCAGTGTACAAAGATTAAAGCCACCATTACAGAATACAACCTTTCATTTCCTTTTTAAAACAAAAACCTTCAAAATAACAACAACAAAACTAGGGAGCTCACCTAGCCTCTTGGCCCAAACACCTGGGGAAACAGGTCTTACAAAAGAAGTATTACAAAAGAAGAACAGGATTGGGGCACCTATATCTTGGAAGGGAGAATGCTGTTTCACAGGGCAGGTGTAATCACAGAAAAGGAGTTAAAGCAGGGGTGTCCAACCTTGGCAACTTTAAGAGTTATGGACTTCAAATCCCAGAAGTCTAGGATTTGAAGTCCACAAGTCTTAAAATTGCTAAGATTGGACACCCCTGAGTTAAAAGGAAGAGCTTTCCTGCCCTATGATACCATCTATAGCTGTGGGCCATTTTAATATTATAAATCAGATGATGTTGAATCAAGTCAGCAGAAACTTGAAAGAAAAACATTTTTTCCACAGAATATCATGTGATAAAGTCAATTTCATGTGGTCTTACATGTATGGTGGTAGTATTTAAAAAGCAGGAACAAGGACAATTTGAGATACCAGGTATTATTTATTGTTCATGTTTAAAGGTGCTAATTATTCTGAACTATTTTACACTATCTTAAAAGCAATGTCTTAAACTTTTATTTTTACATACAAGGTTAAAAAACTGAAGAGGGAACTCTTGCAAATGAAGCAAGAATTATTATATAAGGAGCAAGGCTATGAAACATTGCAACAGTGAGTATAAGAAAATAATTGAAATTGACTTAAATAATTCATCCCATTGGTTAGAACTAAATCAAATAGAATAATTATTTCTCTTGAAATAGGTAAGAAAAATCTACAACCAATTTCCTATGGAAAATCTAAGCATCTTTAGAATGCCCTGTTATTAAGAAAGAAAAGTAGAAAGCTGTTTAAAAGGTGTAAAAAGTGAAAGAATTGAATAGGTCCCTGTCTGCCACTTGTGTGATGGAGAAAAGCAAAAAAAGCAGCAAAAAAGAGAAACAGTATTGCAGGCTGGTTATTTGGCACCATGCGCCCTTTAAGTATAATTAGACCTTTACTGAATATTTAACTGTCATGGAAAAGGACAAGCTTCAGTGAGAAGGTTGAAACAGAGGAAAGATGGGGCTGAAATAAATCAGAAATTGGAGAAATCCCATGTTCTTTTTGCTCCACTGATCTATGCATTCCCTAAGTGCCTGCTCACTCTACTTGTATTTGGCAAAGTTTAGACAAGCATAATACGAATATCTGTTTGAAGATTGCCCTGCCCAAAAAGAAAAGTCAATCATCTAAATTGGCTGGGTGGCAAATAAATAGCAGCTATATTAACTCTGATGGCATATTACAGAATACCCAGTGCTAAATAAATGTACTTAAAAGAAAGTTGAGCAGATTTCTTGCAAGTGTTCTTTTTTCATTTTTTTAAATGGTTAAGAATTTAAATCTTCCTATAATTCCTGTTACTATACCAAATGATCTTAAAATATGAAATTAAATAGAATTAAAGTTTAAGCAATTCACAGCCACAGACTTTTAAAATTTAAATGAGTGTTGGAGATAATAAAAAATGCTGGTATTTTTTTGTTCCCAGTTTGCTTTTTCTTTTAAAGCATATGTATACCTAAAGCTGTAGAATTTCTGCTTCTATTAAAATTAAAGTTAGTCCAACACACTGGTTGTGTTACATTAATGTAAAATGAAATGTTGTTTGAAAACCAACTTGCTTGCAAGTAATTTCATTAGGAAACCAAAGCAAATTTGGGAAACATTCAGCAGCGTACTACAAATAAACAATGAACATTTGTTATGAAAATTGTGGCTGTCAGTTTATGACTAATTCTATTTATTGAAAGCAGGGAGTCAGAATACATTTTATATTGGAAAGACCCTTTATTCATTTCTGCCATATCTGTTATAAAAGTAGTTGCAACTTAAAATGTAATACTTTGAAGCAATAGCAAGCAAAAACTGCAGCATGCTGGAAAAGCTCTGATTCATATCACTTGTTTTTATGTGCAGTTAATCCAGGTTGGATGATAATGTAACAAAAATCAAACATGATTAGGAAGTAAATATTCTGCTGTCAATAGCATATTTAAATAGAATCCAGGTGTAGATCATGCTTAACATAATCTTAAATTCTGGTTTAGTGTTACAAGCTTTGGACTAGTGTGTTTTCCCTTCTTTTCTCTAGTTTGGGATAGGTAAACTAATCTCCATCATATATGTCGTTTAACTGATAATATTTTAATCTCCTGTTTCTGCAACAAATAGTCATTTCTGTTTCCCGCATTACAGTGCAAAGGCTCTTTTCTTTAATGAAATTTAACAAATCAAATTATGTGGATAATTTTGCTCTAAGCTAATTCTTGAGTAATTATTTTTTTAATTGGAAGCCCATAATAAAGTCAAGAAAATATTTTATTTTCAATGCAAAAATCCTCTGTAAGAGTATAGGTAAACCCTTTCGAGTTTTAAACTTTGTAAATCTTTTCCTTGGAAAATATAACTTGGTAAAGTAAGAATGATAGATTATATTGGAAAAAAGAAAACCATGGCATTCCTTCTTATAGAAAAAGGACTAGCAGAGCCTGAGGGAAAAGTGAAAAGAGGGATCATCCTAAAATCACTACATAGCCACAAATGAACTACTTTCAACTCCCTTTGACTGATGTTGATTAACCCTCAGTCCTCAGCTAAACAGCCATACTAGTCATAGTGGATCTTTTTACAAAAATGGCTTACTTCATCCCTTGTAAAGGGTAGTTGCTTACTACCAAGGAAACAGCTCAGCTATTTTTGAATCACATCTATTGATATAGAGGCATGGTCTCCGGAGTAGTCTCCACTAGAGGAAGTCAACTTGCTTCCAGATTTTGGAGGGCACTGTTCCCACTTTTGAATGTTCATGTTATCTTGTCTTCAGCCCACCACTCTAGAATGAATGGCAAGGCAGAGAAAACAAACCAATTCTTGCAGCAATATTTAAGATGTTACTGCAGCTATAGCCAAGATAACTGGTCCTCATTACTGCTGTTGCCAGAATTTTCATATAATAACTGTCTCCACATATCAATTGCTCCCTTTCAAGCCTTGTATGACACACATCCTAGAGTTCTACCAGAGAACCCAAGGTAGGAAGAGTCCATCCCAGAGTTGTGGATTTTTGCAAGAGCTGCTGCACAAACACTGTTGAAACTGCAGCTAGAACAAGTTGAAGCAGTTGTACAAGAAGCCGGCAGACGTCCATTGACAGGAAGGGCGAGTGAGAGCTGAATAAGCCAAGTCTGGCTCTCTATCAATTTTTTTGTCTGAACAAAACCATCTAAGAAACTGAATGCTAAATTTCTGGGACCCTTCAAGGTCATCCAGCAGATCAGTCCTGAAGCATTTAATTTGCAGATACCACCATGAAAGTGGTATATCACAGATATCTCCATGAAAGTGCATCCAGTTTTTCACTGATCCTTGTTAGTCAAAGATAAACCCTCTAGCACCTTACGCTCCCAGCACCCACTCTCACCGTCTGTAATTGTGAAAGGATAAAAGGAATACCAAGTATAAGAAATCCAGGATTCTAGGCAAAGGGGCAAAAGCACACAGTATCTGATCCATTGGAAAAGGTACTCAGAATCTCAATGAACTGGGAGAATGCCAGGTATGTCTATGTCCCCCGACTTGATTCAGCAGTTTCACCATTTTCTGACCAAGCTGCTGGCTCCCCCATTTCACCATGTGAGGATTCTGTAGCTGAAAGCCTCAGTGGGCATATCCAGGGGGAAGCATAATGATGCCATGGAAGAAGGGGGAGACTATTTTTGAAGGGGAGGGTGATGTAGGAAAAGGAGTGACAGAACCAGGGGCAGGGGTTATGAATAAAGATATTTATTGTAATTTTTACAAATCAATCTTTTAAAATTCCAATTATTTTTTAAAATGTGTCTTTGGGAGTTAATGTTATAGATGTGGATGAATACTTTAAAATAATTGATCAGCAATATGTAAAACACTTCATAATTCTTTTTGCTTTCATTCTTTCAAGAAGATACGTTATACTAGATACTAAAGTCTAATCTACGCAGTAATACTAGCATTTAATTTTGGGAGGAGACCTTAGTTCAAGTTACTCAGTATGATTTAGTATTTTGTGGGAAGCAAGCCAGGAAATGATAAGTTTAAAAAATCCTATATTACTGTGTGTGTTATAAATTGGTCTAACAAATCAAAAATCACATTACGGAGGTTATAATCATTTCTAATTTCTTGTGCAATACTATGTTATTTCCTAGAAGCAAAATTCACTAGGATTAAAAAGGCTTTTTCCTAGGGAGGTACATATAAGAATGTAGCTTCAATTTCCAGGTGATTTGAAGCTTTGTGCTGTCAGTTTGCCAAAATCTCTATTCCCACTTTACAGTATCTATTTGTAGGGATAGAATTTGGAAAGATTAAAGTACTCTCTGATGCTCCTATATTTTGATTGAAAATAGTTGCTATTTATGGAAGGTAATATTATTAGAATTGCCTGTTTCTCTTTCCCTCAATCGGTTATTCTTCTAAATGCCAGGAACAACAGTTTTTTAAAGAGTTATTATCAATGTACTATTTTACAGAATTGACCAAAAAATGTCTGGAGGCCAGAATGGATATGAGTTAAGTGAAGCCAAAGCTATTATGAATGAATTGAAGTCTATCCAAAAAGCTATAAACTCTGGTGAAAAAGAAAAGCAAGATTTAATGAAGGTATTTTGATATCATTTTTGTTCAGCATTTGTAGTGGTGGTCTTTTGGGAATAAGGGTGCATTAGGCCCTAATAGCCATCATAATAAGTAAGAGAGGTACTTTCTAAGGTCTTACTAAATTTGTAGAAAAGAAAAAAAGAGAGAGATTAAGTTACAGAACTGGATCTTGGAAACTGGATATGTGTATTTTAGTATCTCCTATACGTTTGGTAGGGTAGGGGTATTTTGATTGCATTGTTTTATTGATTACAGTGTTATGAGCATATCTTTTGGCCTTGTAAAATGTTTGCCGATTGCCATTTTCATTTCCAGGCTTTGGAAACCATTGCAAGATAGTATTGACATAGCTAACTAAAGTTTCTCACCATGCCTTTTTAAATACCTTGTTTGAGAGACAGAGAGGAGAAAGCATGCATCTAGTTGTCTTTCAAAATAGATATGGTAAATGTTGATGAACAACTATAAGATATTCCTTTCTAAATTATTCTGTCTCTCTTTTACCTATGCATTTCTTGCTGTGTGTTGTTGTTCTTTTGTAATAACAAAGCTGCAATGATGTTTCTTGTTGTTCCCAGAGCCTTGCAAAGTTGAGAGAAAGATTCCTTCTTGGTCAAACTATTGCCCAATCAGAATCAGACTTGAGATGCAGCCTGGCACATTCCCAACAGTCTCTCTCCAAGCAAACTTTGGATGCAGGGTCTCAGACAGACATTTCTGGTGATGTATGTTTTTCCTATTATTTAAAGGTGGGGATAAAAAAAAATAACTATGGAATACTCTTGAAGAGATCTGAGTCAAATGTTAGTCAATATATCAGATATAAATTTTATTCTAGAATATTAATTGTAATCCAAGTTGGTTTTAATTTAGCAAAGTAGCTACAACACACATTAAAAACTTGCATTTTTTTCTTATTCGCACAAAACCAAACCTTTACTATACTATATATATATAGTATAGTAGTATAGTATACTACTATACTATGGAATACGTCATCATCTTCTATTATTTATTTTAAGTCTAGAATTTCATTGATATCTTCCCTCCCCTCCCCTGCCTTCTTCTCCCCTCTTCTTCTTGGCTTCCTGATATCCTGAATTTAGATTAACAATGTGAGATTCAGTCTAACCACATCTCCCTCTATTGGTATCACATTTCAAAAACATTTTAATTTAATCTGAAGTCATTTTTGAAGTCATCGAACACATTATGTCAAATAGGTCTTATCCAAAATGACATGTATTCATTGAATATTGATGTATATAAATATAAGTGAACCTTATTTATTTTTTTCTCCAAAAAGCAATGATCAAACCCCAAAGTCCAATTTTAAAAAGTCCAATTTAGTCACTTTAAAATATTTCTCAGTGACTGGAATGATTGCCATAGGTTTATATTCACAAATGTTTTCCAAACTTTGGTCTATTTCTTAAGGTGGAATCATAAAAGGCTCTGTGAATGATTGTACTAGGATTTTCTTAGAAGCAGCCCATACTTAAATGTGGTTTTTAACAATTTCAGTCTCATTGAAGTCCTCCTTTGAGCTTCATCGATCTCTTAAATTCTGAGTTCAAAGTGCTAAGCAACAATTTGGGATTAAATGGAGGTTCAAAGTTGGCCTTAATAGAACTGTACTTTCTTCTATTAAAATATATCCTAGGGTTATTTAGTAGTAATAAACATATATTATTTTAGAAAACATTTGAATTAGCCGTTGAGCTGACAAAATAGCAATTAGTGTTTTGAAATGTGTTTCTATTTATTTAGCTTATTTAGCTAAATAAATTGAATTATTTCATGTATCCTTAATGATATATGCTGTGAGATGGTGATTCTTTCAACAGGTCAGTGTAAAGAACATGGCCAATTTAGCTGAAAAGGTCAGATTGAGTCTTCAGTATGAAGAAGCTAAAAGAAGGTAAAGAAACAGTTTATTTCTTTGTTACAATATACATTTTGTATCTCAGTCTATAAAGCCATGTAGCCAATATAATGCTTGCAGTGACATCTACTGGATGCATCTCTTGAAAACATAGTTTAATATTCTTATCAGGATCATTTATTTGTGTATATTGGATCATTTATTTTTGTATATTGGACTATTAGTGAATACTTGGAGCTATTTTGTTTCCACTAACAAAAGAATTGTAAGCAAAAGAATGTGAACCAAATTAAACAGCAAATTTAGGGAAACAGGTTATTACTAGCAGTTTCCTCACTTGCAAAACAAACACTTCAGAATTGCCTGTATGTTTAGGTGATAACAGGAAAATTAGGATATGTAAACTAGTAGCTTTAAGAACATAATCTTAATTGTAATGACATAAAATGTAACACAGTAATCTTAAATTCAATATTAGAACCAAGGTGCAAAATACATACCACGTACTCAAAGGCAATGTCAGATCTGAATAAAGTGAGCTTTTCAACCTAAAAAGGAATAGCAATTGTTTATCAGATGACATGGGAAATCCTTATTGATACCTACAGAAATTGCAAATGATGAAAAAATTGCTACTTGAAACATTAAAAAGCAACAAAAAATGTTACTAGAAGTCATAATTTAATAGATAGTCCTAGATCTTCAATCATGCTTTCAGTGATTGTTTGAAGTTGCGACAGCAACTTCATGCATTTGCGGCCCTTGCGGCCTCTGACCCAGCGCTGAACCTGCCCAGCTCCTTGGTTCTCTGAGAAGCTGAGGGAGATGAAGCGCCGGAAAAGATGCCTAGAGAGTAGTTGGAGAGCTAGTCGTTCCGAATCCGACCGAACACTAGTGAGGTCTTATATCAAGACCTACTTAGTGGCGATAAAAGCGGCAAAGTGTAACTACTTTTCTTATCGCGTCGGCAGATAATCGCCCAGCCGCCCTGTTTAGGGTGACCCACTCCCTTCTCCATCTGGGAGCGCAGGAAGACCCCTTGCAAGGGCAAGCTGAGGATTTTGCACATTATCTGCACAATAAAATTGCTCAAATCTGGGAAGGCTTGGATTCTGACTGGGTGGGTTCAGGCAGGATGTCCGAGGCGGGTCTTGAGAATGTTATCTGGGGTGAGTTTGACCCTGTGACTCCCGAGGACGTGGACAGGATGCTGGGGAGGTTGAACGCAACCACATGTTTATTGGTCCCGTGCCCCTCCTGACTGGTGCTGGCTACCCGGGAGATTACATGAGGCTCGCTCCAGAGGATTATAAACACTTCTTTGAGTGAGGGTTTCTTGCCTCCCGCCTTGAAAGAGGCAGTGGTGAGGCCCTTCCTCAAGAAGCCCTCTCTGGACCCGGCTGTTTTGGCAAACTACTGCCCAGTCTCCAACCTTCGCTTTGTGGCGAAGGTTGTGGAGTGTGTGGTTGCGCGACAGCTCCCACAGTACCTGGATGAAACTGTCAATCTAGATCCGTTCCAGTCCGGCTTCAGGCCCAGGTACAGCACGGAAATGACATTGGTCGCATTGGTTGATGATCTCTGGAGGGCTCGGGACAGGGGTTGTTCCTCTGTCCTAGTCCTATTAGATCTCTCAGCGGCTTTTGATACCATCAACCATGGTATCATGCTGCACCGGCTGGAGGGGTTGGGAGTGGGAGGCACCGTGTTACGGTGGTTCTCCTCCTATCTCTCCAACCGGTCGCAGTCCGTGTTGGCTGGGGGGGCAGAGGTCAAGGCACCTTGTTTGTGGGGTGCCGCAAGGTTCGGTCCTCTCACCTCTCCTGTTCAACATTTATGTGAAGCCTCTGGGTGAGATCGTCCGTGGATTTGGGGTGCAGTGCCATCTGTACGCTGACGATACTCAGCTGTACATCTCCACCCCAGACCACCCCAATGATGCCCTTGAAGTGATGTCTCGGTGCCTGGAGGCTGTGCGGGTCTGGATGGGGAGGAACAGGCTTCGACTCAACCCCTCTAAGACCGAGTGGCTGTGGTTGCCAGAGTCCCGATATAGCCAGCTGGTGCCATCGCTGGCTATTGGGGGCGAGTCATTGGCCCCCACAGAGAAGGCTCATAACTTGGGCGTTCTCCTGGATGCACGGCTGTCTTTAGAAGAGCATATGACGGCTGTGGCCAGGAGGGCTTTTTATCAGGTTTGCCTGATTCGCCAGTTGCGCCCCTTTCTGGATCGGGACACCTTATGCACAGTCACTCACGCCCTCGTTACTTCCTGCCTGGACTACTGTAATGCTCTCTACATGGGGCTTCCCTTGAGGAGTACCCGGAGGCTCCAACTGGTCCAGAATGCAGCTGTGCGGGTGATTATGGGGGCGACATGGCGCTCCCATGTAACACCTCTCCTGCACGAGCTGCACTGGCTTCCGGTGGTCTTCCGGGTGCGCTTCAAGGTATTGGTTCTCATCTTTAAAGCGCTCCATGGCTTAGGGCCTGGGTACCTACGAGACCACCTTCTGCCACCGACAACCTCCCACCGACCAATACGCTCCCACAGAGAGGGTCTCCTCAGGGTGCCGTCGGTCAAGCAATGTCGACTGGCGACCCGCAGGGGGAGAGCCTTCTCTGTGGGGGCACCCGCCCTCTGGAACGAGCTACCCCCAGGGATACGATTGATCCTGGACCTCCGTACTTTCCGCCGGGCTCTGAAGACCTTCTTCTTTCAGCAAGCCGGGCTGGCTTAAAAATTTTAATTGTTTTATGGGTAAGGGCTTTTAAATTGGGGAAGCCACACGGATTTAATTATGTTTTAAATTATTTTAATTTTCATATTGTATGTATTTTAATCCTGGCTGTTCACCGCCCTGAGTCCCTCTGGGAGAAGGGCGGTATAAAAATTTAATAAATTCAAATTCAATTCAATTCAGCACTGTTCAAATGTGGATACACCTGGTCCTTGGAGTTCTGGCCATCCCAGCACCCCTGAAATTATGTGATCACAATCTGGGCATCTGGCAACCAGTTCACACTTATAATCAATTGATGTACTCTATAAACACATGATTGCTATTTACAACCTTCACTGCCATCCTCCTGAGAAAGTTAATTGGGGAGCTGGCAGGGAAGGTTGCAAATCACTGGGATAAATATCCCCTCCCACACAGTCTGCTCTAGCCACCTCTGTGTTCATGCCATACCCTTCTGTGCCATCCCTGATTCACACGGCTTCCTCATACACCCTTGCCAATCCACTCTTGCTCAGTCTCTCCAACTCACTTTCATAAATAACTCAAAGTGGTGAACATACATAATTCTCCTTCCTTCTTCTATTTTCCACATACAACAATCATGTGTGGGGGGTTGGGCTGAGAGAGAGTGACCAGCCCAGAGTCATCTTACAGTCGCCTAGGATTTAGGCCAGCACCTCAACCACAATACCAAAATGACTGTCTACTGCTGCCTTCTCTATTGATTCTGCAAAGCCCCAGATGGCGATCATGTAAATGTGACCATGTAAATGTGTAAAATCCTGCCAGTTGCAAAGTGCCTGAATATCAATCATGTGACCGCAAGGGTGTCGCATGAGTTTTCAATTCAAAGATTGGTTGTAAAATTGCTTTTTCAGTGCTGTCATAACTTTGAACAGTCACTACACAAGGCAGTAGGTCTACATATACAATAATGTAAAGTATACAGCATAAATGATACTTTCAGCTCACCATCTTTTTTCTCATCACATTAATAAATTGAAAATATTGTTTCTAAAAGGCTTCAGGAAGCCTTCAACATCTTATTCAAAACATATAAATGGTTCAAATATAATAGAAATCTGCCATTAAAATAAAATGTGGAATTGACAAGCAGTATCAGTGAAGAAGACTTGAAAACTTAATTCAGTGATCAAGTACAATATTAAAGGCAAGTCATTAGTCATCTAATATAAGAAACTAAGAAGCATACTCTGGTAGCTGGAGAGATGATAAGTCAGTAACAATTACTGATAAGTAACATTTTAAAGAAGAAAAAAACTCTTTGAGACACCATCCCACCTTGCATGTCACTGAATAGTCAGGGTTATTTCTAGCCAAGCTTGGCTAAATACGAACCATTGATAAAATGAAATAAACCTGATGCATTCCATCAATATGGGCCTTTATTTAGTAAGCCAGAATGATTTTTATCTTTTTCCATGTTAGTTGTACATAGCTTTTAGAACTGCCACTTAGCTATTTAAGAAATCAAAATTAGAAGGCTAAGCTAATAGATACCAACTATGATATCTACCATAGTAGATACCAATTTTAAAAGTGATTATATAATCAATGGATTATAAATGCCTTAATGGTTACATTAGAACTCCATATATTTCCTGTAATACCATAATCCATGAGTAAGAATACTGGTGCATTCATGACCTTTTGTTAAGTTTCACCATGGGGGGGGGAGGAAGGGGGGGCTATGTAAATGGAATAGTGGATCAGATTTTTGGTTTAGTCTATGCCAACAACACATTTTGAATTTTTATGCTGGAAAGAATTTGAAACATTATCTCTTTAGGAGAACATTCCATAAAATGAATGTCAGAGAAGGCTGACAGCTGCTATTTCCTGTGGTAGTAATTACTGTATAAAATGAAACCCTTTGTTCATTAAAACTTTTCATTGTCTTGCAATTAAAAACCTTATCAATGGGTAAATCACTTTGTAATAAAACCAACCATCATGTAAATAATGCACTTCACTCGACTCTCAGGAACTTATAAAGGATTCTTATTTTTCCTGTCCCTAATTGTTAACTAAGATAGCCCTGGACAGATCAGATTATAGATCTAGTTTGGTGTAGTGGTTAAGGTGCTAAGAGTTCTAGTCAAATTCTAGTCCCACTTTAGACATGAAACCTCACTGGATGACTTTGGGCCAGACACACACTCTCAACCAACCCACCTCATAGCACAACATTGTTGTGTTGTCTATTTTTATGTATAAAAATAATAAAGGTGATATAAAATCAAATAAATAATAAATGATATGAATTTGATTCATTCACTTCATGTGAAAAAAGCGCACTATCTCATCCTCTGACCTTTAACTCCACCAACTGTCTATATTACTGTGAAAAACTTGATCAGAATTAAGGATGCTACATGATATGTTTGTTTCAAATATTTTTATATATTGACTTGCTAGAAAAATGAGATGTGATGGCTCAGTGGCTTAATGAAACTGGATAGGGTCTCTGCTCTGGCGGTTCACGTCTTAGCACTGCATGGTGAGGTCAGCTCCCATCACTCGCCTCAGCTTCTGCCCACCTAGCAGTTCAAAAGCATGTTGTATGCAAATAGATAAAGAGGTACCTGTTCGGTGGGGAGACAAGCCGGTGCTTCATGCAGCAGTTAAAATCCTATTGGCCCCCAACTTTCCAGGTTGCAACACCCATTTGTGAGGTGGAGGGAGAGAACCTTGGATGGTGCTTCAGGAAAAGCCACTCATCTTTCTTTCTGGTGCAAAGCTAGTTCACCTTCTGTGGTGCACCTTGGGAAGCACACAAGTGTGTACCAGTAGTGGGTTTCAATTTTGTTCGCTACTGGTTTGCTTGTGGGCGTGCACATGTGCAGAGATGTCCAGGCGGGTGGGCAGAGCCTCCCACTGCTACTGGTACCGGTTTGCCCAATCTGGGGTGAACCGGTAGCAACCCACCACTGGTGTGTACCTAACAGAGCTGCTAAACAGGCTGCCAAATTACTACTCTGCATTACCATTGTAAAAATGCCATATGCCCTAAATAAATAAATAACCAGAAAAATAATTAGAAATGCTGTGCATGATTTTGGCCTGCATTTGTTAGGCTTTATATAAAATATTATGTATAGTATAGTCCTACTATATTATTGAGCTCCTGAAAGTGGAGGAGGCCAGGAGATAAGAGACCTTCTGGCTTTTCCTTTGTTTTTGTCTTTTTGAAGTCCTTGTTTATCTGTTCTTTGTGTCTGTCTATCTCTTTTAGAATGGCAAACTTAAAAATAGAACTTTCTAAGTTAAAAAGTGAAGCTTGGCCCGGGGCACTGGAAATTGAGAAGGAAAAGTTGATGCTGATAAATGAAAAGGAAGAGCTTCTGAAAGAACTTCAATTTGTCACCTCATGTAAACGCACGCAAGATGAATTGAAGCATTTAGAAGCAGAAAGGAAGAGACTGGAAGAGGAACTATCTATGAAAAGCACACCTAGTGATGAACTTACAGAAAGGTATAGAAAAAAATCCTTTCCCTCTATCATTTATTTATTCATTCATCTTAACCTTTATACTTATTGGAGAGCCTGAGTTGTGCCCTAATGGGCCATTTTCTTTCAGTAGCTGTTCTATGTACATTTTAATTAAATTTAAAATTAGTCTTGTGGGCAGTAATACAGAAAGACCTTCACACTGTGACAGAATGCACAGAGTTCATATTATTTCAAGCTCTCTGTTGTTCTTCATTTGCGACCAGCATGAAAATAGCAAGTCCTGATGTTAAATAGCTGAAGGAAGTCAGCAGAGTGCAATATATCATTGGCAAGTTTTGGGATAATAGCTGAGACCTTATGAACTTCTTACTGCAAATATTATTCTCATTGCTTCTGCACTGGAGCCACTTATAGTTGATAGAGATGTTTTTCCACACACGTGCAAAGGAGTTAACTAAATTCAGAAGGTGTATACTGTGGCAGCTGGATTCTATTCATTTATATCAAGGTCCACACCGAGATGCTTCAGCCTTCTAGAATACAGTGTATTTTTAAGAAGAAAATGGATTGGAAAACCATAGAATATTAAGAATTGCAGAGTAGGTTTATGTTAATTAAGACATGTTTATAAAACCTTAAGTACTGCATATAAATGTTGACTTTTGATAAAGGGAGAATGATGACTGTAGAAGTGTCACGTTTTATCTGCTGTGCCTGTTTTGCACACTGATCATGCTCTTACAGTATACGCCATGGGTTTTTGTATTTTGTCTATAAATGCAGCCTATTTCCTTCTATTCTCTGTTGGTGAAGAAAAGACAAGGAGAGGTTAGTGTGAACTTTGTATAGTTGCTGTGCACAAATAAGATAGATACTTTAAACCTTGATTTAAACACATTTCTGGCTTGTTTGGACACCATAAATGTAATCCTGGGCTTGGATGTTATACCAAGCTGTCTAGTTTGTTTACCCACTTATGTAAAGAGAAGGTTAATAAGCAGCATGCAATTTGATCTCCTTCACTTGTTGGTATGTTAAGATGTTATCCTTGGCTTACTGTATTATCATAAGTTAAAGTTGACCATGGTAATTATAATTAAAGTAAATAATTGTAATTTAAAGTCATGAAATTTTAAAAACTGTGGTGAAATGTACTGGTGTTGGCTTCCATGGCTGGTATCTGTTACTCTGTGTTTTCCCAAAAATAAGACCTGGTTTTATATTTTTTTAGGATCCAAAATAAGAACTAAGACATTCCTTATTTTGGGGATGTCTTATTTTTTCCCCATGTACAGGAGGTCCACTTCTGCTGCTTGCTCACAGCTGCAATGGAGCAGGAAAGCTGAGAGATGGTAGGATGGAGTGGGCAGGTAGCCATGGGAAGTCCATCTTCACGTGGCAGCACTGGCAGCAGATGGAGGCAGAGGCACGGGGGGAGGCATGCAATCCAGATGCACCGCAGGCAAACTGAGAGATAGTGGGACAGAGTGGGTGGCTGGTCGTGGGAGGCTTATCTTTGCATCTCTTGGCTTGCCCACGGCCAGCATGGAGTGTCGGGATCACCTGCCTTCCCCCCGGTGCCTCTGCCTCCATCTGGTGCAAGTGCCACCACGTGAAGACAAACCTCCCACAGCCGTCCGCCTGGTCTAGCCCACCTACTCTTGGCTTTCTGTGGCATGGCCAGGTCACCTGCCTTGCCCCCACCTCTGCCTCCGCTTGCTGCTTGGACAGGTAATCAGCTCACCTGCATTTCCCCCTGCACCGTCGCCACCTCCAATGCTGCCACACCCATCCTCCAGGCTGATGACGATCTTCACTAGGGCTTATTTTGGGGATAAGGCTTATATTAGGCACATGCTTAAAAACCAGGCATGAGCTTATTTTCGTGATAAGTCTTATTTTTGGGGAACACAATAGTAGTATTGATCCTCCTGATATTTCACTGGCAACTGTGACTGGGATTTTCAGAGGCAAGGTGGTCTGCTAGCAAAACAGGTAGTTCTGCTTCTGAATGAAGATCTATGGCAGACTAGACATTCTGAAAGAGTGGGGATAGCATTGTGGTGGATAACAGTGACCAGACAGTGAATTTCTTTCACCAGATAAAGAAAGAAAGTGAGATCTCCCACTTGCACTCTGGACAGATGTTACAGGAACTGGGGTTTTTGTGGTGAACTCATGAATTGAGCAGCTGGGAGCTGAAGCATTTCAGTCAAGCTCACAGCTCTAATGCATCTTTTATGGACACAAGGTTAGCAGAAGCCTCACTTTCTTAAACAGTTTCAGTTGTAATCAATTTACAGCTAACGAGATTTTTTAAGCAGTATGCTAAGAGAAATTCACTTATTGAGTCAACATTTTTTCTGGTTTAAAAGGAAAAACCAGGTTTCAAAGCTTTAAAAATTTTGGCAAAAGGCTTAACAAAGATTGGATGTAAGAAAGTTTAAAATGGAAAAAGAGCTTAGTAATTTTTGATTATTATAAGAAAGGTTACTTTTTGATGAAAATGCTTTTGAACAAATTGGAATTAAAACATACAAACAGATCAGAACTTTACGGAAATGTTTTTTGTTTATTACTAAAGAGTACAAACAATTGATGGATTTTAGAAAGCAGAAGATGAATGTAATTTGAGCAGAGGGGGATGCTGACTATAACCATGGAATACCATTTGAGAGGAAAGTATTAAGAGCAGAGGAAGAAAAAAAAAGGAAACTCGTCTTTCTTTTGCAATAAGTCTTTTGCAAAAAAAAAGGGGGGGATGATTGAGAGAGAACAGTGCACCACTCACTTTTGACTCAGTCTGAATCCTCTGCTTGTTTCAGCTTTGCTTATCTTTCAGCTAATGAGATTCAAAGCAGTTTGTGCATGAAAACTTTTATTAATGGAGCAACTGGTTTCATGTGATTTGTGCATAAATCGAAGCAACCATGATTGGTCTGGATATGAATTGAAACAGTGGGTAAGAGCGAGCTAGAAGAATCTAATGCTTTTGATGCCAATGATAATAAGGAAAGGAGTGAAATATGAAATTGGGGAGGTTCCAACCATTCACATTGCTTTTGTATAACATGCCAGTAGTGTTTTCACTTACCTTCGCTACCGGTTCGGAACTGTGAGCTCGCACAGTGCTTCTGCACATGCGCAGAACTTTCTGTGCATGTGCAGAGCGTCCGTGATGACGTCCGGGTGGGTGGGCAGAGCCTCCTGCCGCCACCACTACCGGTTTGCCTGAACCGGGGCAAACTGATAGAATCTCACCACTGGCATGGACCCTTTTCATCACATAGACACAGGTTGCAGTGGTTGAAGGGAAGCAGAGGAAGAAAGACACAGGAAAAGGATCAGGAAGTAGATGGGTTGGTGAGATGCATTCACGGACACTGTATTAATAGCTGTGCTGTGAGGTAAAGGAGGGACAGAAAGGAAGGCACTGGGCTAGTGGAATATGCCACAGTGAGAATTTTTTGAGACCATCAAGGAACCAATTGTATAAAATAAACAATATTAGCTCCATGTATCCTTTTTTCTGAAGGATTTCCTTCTTTATGAGCTGTGGTGGCACAGGGGTTAGAATGCAGTACTGCAGGCTACTTCTGCTGACTGCTGTTTATCAGCAGTTTGGCAGTTCGAATCTCACCAGACTCAAGGTTGACTCAGCCTTCCATCCTTTGGAGGTCAGTAAAATGAGGACCCAAGATGTTGGGGGCAATATGCTGACTCTGTAAACTGCTTAGAGAGAGCTGTAAAGCACTGTGAAGCTGTATATAAGTCTAAGTCTAAATATATAAAGAAGGGGTGATGTATTTCAGCATTGCTACCTCACCATGAAATATTTTTAGAATCTTCAGGATTTTGTTTTGACTGAAACTAGGAACAACAAAATTGTTCCAAGCTTTTACTTTGTCCAACCTGCAGCTGATCCAGAAGAATTTCATAGAACCTCCAGATTGCAATTTGCTTCTTTAACTTTCAAAATAAGATACATCTTCTGCTTCATACCGTTCCATCTTCAGCTCTTAGCAGATTAGCCCTGACCAAATGGCTAATTTTGAAGAAAGATTGTGTATCTAACCAGGAGCAGATGGAATAAAAAGAATATGACAGAAAAGCACTGAGCTTTCAACTTGCAATATATAAATATAAAGACGAGAGCCAGTTTGGTGTAGTGATTAAGGCACCAGGCTAGAAATCATGAAACCATGAGTTGTAGTCTCATTTAAGATATAAAGCCATCTGGGTGAGTTTGTGCTAGTTACTTTCTCTCAGCCACGACAAAAAGGAAACAGCAAACTACTTCTGAAATCTTGCCAAAACAGCTGCAGGGACAATTCCAGGCAGTCACCAGGAGTCAAAGCTAACCTGAAGTCACCAAAAAGCAAAAAGCAAAAAATCAACCTCAAGATAATATCTATTTGGTTTAGATTTTTTTCTGCAGCAAAAAGATAACAATCTGGGGTGGGTGTGGGTGTGGGTGTGTTTATGTATGTGTAAAATCATTACAACAATGAACAAATCTTAAAGTTAACAAGTTAAATATTTTAACAAAAATTGTCACAAATGATTTATGGCAGGTAAGAACGCCAAAGACTAAACAATTGAAGAGCCTCTTGAAAAAGAAATATATCTCTTCCCTAACTCTTATTTGCTCATAATGCATATAGAACTTGATAACTTTAAACCTATTGACATGGATTTTTCACTCAATGGCTAATAATTATATATAGTTCTTTTTTTGAAAAAAAAAAAGCAAATATTTGAGAAAAAGAACAATTGAAACTAAGTATTAGCTTAGCATTCTTATGCATGTTCTCATATAGCTGATTCTGTGACAGTTGCTTTTGTGTTATTTCAGCCTTATTAAATTTGGCTTTCCAAGCATAGATGAAACATTACCCTGAGGAGAAAATAAACATGGGTGGGTGGGAGGGGCATTCATCTTTGCTTTTGTGGTTTTTTAATTGTTGCCCTTAAAAATGCACTTAGAATATAATTTATGAATATTTTTGAGAAAAATGATTTATTTATTTATTTCCACCTCCTCTATATGGCATATTTTTGTTTATTGAACAGATTTTTATAGCTGTCCAACTCATACACAGTGACTCCTGCTGGCATAAAACAATAAAAAACCACAATTTGAATCCTCCCCCAAACTCCACCCTCTCCCCTATGGTAACAAACATAAACAAGGCACTTGATTAATTCTGTAGGAATCTGGGATCTACAAGCCTACTAACAAAACCATGTCTTTAGGCCTTTCAGAAAAAATAACAAGGTAGGGGCCACCTATTCCTCAAGCAAGAGTCATAAATCCAAGAGAATTTTCAAATTATGGACTTTATCTGCCTGGAGCAGTGCAATCCCATCCATGGCCAAAGTTGATAATTCCCCAAGAGCCAAGGAGCCCTGTTCCCAACGTCCCTCCTGCCAGGGTTCAGTTTTAACCCATTGCTCCCCATCCAGACCTCAACAGCCTCCAGACATCAAGACAGGACTGTCACAGCATTGACTAATTTGCCATGGTCTGTATTCACCAAACCGTAAAAAGGAAACAACACAAGTAGCCGCATTGTTGTTTTTTCTTGTTTTGTTTTTTCCCCTCACTGGAATTATTTGATATTGTTATATATGTTTACTGTAGTGTGTCCTTCTTCAAGAGTTCTCACTTACCTTCAGGTTTTTTCCTATTAACATTACATATAGTATATAATTTTCATTGCTCAATGAAAGTCCAAGATATATTTTTGACTACATTCAGCTTTAGTTTTCCTAATGATCAGGATTCATGAATTAAATATTCATTTTCCCTTGGTGTCAATGCTACTTTGACTTCCTTGATTAAGTCTTCCATATTATTTAATATGGTAAAGGGTAGCTGATTGTTTTATACCTTCTTGACTTTTTTCAAGAAGGAAATTATCAGAAAAATAGGGTAGGAATTTTCCAAAAAGGACATGTATGAGAGACTTTCTTTCCAAATAGATATAATTGAAGTCCTCCATCTCTACAATTCCATGTCTCTTTGAAGATCTGCTTATTTTTAAAGATAGCAACTTCATCTGCTCTTGATTGAATGAGCAACAATAGACGGTTATAATATCTTTTAATCTAAATATTCTCTATAGATGTGGATATATTGTCCTTTCTACTTCTTCAGTCCCTTTCAGACAAATTGTACTCTTCAATCATATTCAGTTCATTCTTGAATATTCCTTCATTTGGCAACTATTGTCGACCCAGCTTCTCAACTGTTACAGACTGCTTTTTGTGATATATAGACATTAGAATGGAAAGTTAAAAGTGCTTGTTAAATTTAAATTCAAAATGAAATCTATTCCTTTGCAACATTGGCTTTTCTGAAATCCAGAAATACTACTAAAATATTTTATATGAGAAAATATCACTTCAAATTTTACTAATTATATTGTTTAAGTTAATCTCTGGTTTGTTCATTTGTGGCAGCAAAAGAAGTGTGGAAATAAAATAATAAGAGCTTCCAAACTCCTTCTGTGGCTTTGCTGAAAGAAAATGGGAAAGTGCTGCTAGTATTATTATCTGTTTACAAATATGTGAAGTCACAGCTGCCAGTTCTTAGCTGGTGTTGGCGTTCATACGCATTGAGTTCTTCCCAAGAATTTAGGATGTCGTAATGTATTGGCATAGTATATGTGCAGATCCAAGCAATATGGCCTTTTGCAATTTACAGATGGACATTTTGTCAATGTGTATATTTTCTAAGTGCCATCCAAGAATTTTTGGTATTGGCACCCTGTGTGTCAATATGGGACCACCATAGCCAATTTAGGCCATATGCTTTCAATTTCAGTTTTCAGATCTTGATATTTTGTGATTTCCCCCCCCCCCAATTTTTTGTTTTCCTTTCTACTAGCAATAGCACTTAGACTTTTATACCATTCTATAGTGCTTTACAGCCCTCACTGAGCGGTTTATAACATCAGCATATTGCCCCCAAAAATCTGGGTCCTCATTTTACCAACCTTGGAAGGATGGAAGGGTGAATCAACCTTGAGTTCATCAGAATCAAACTCCAGACAATCGGCAGTGTTTTCCTGCAATACTGCATTCTAATCATTGTGCCACCATGGCTCATACTATCCCCTGGTATTGCCACATCAATTATCCATCTATCTTCTTTTCAGTCACAGTTAGATCTGAGTATTATGATTCAAGACTGAATTCAGAAATCCCAAAATATTTCAACCTTCTCATTTTCAACTACTTTTCCAATTATATTATTCCAGTTTTTCACTACTGGTGCATGATGATCTTTACAGGTGTTCTAGTGAATCATTTTGGTGAGTGTATTATGTCATTGTTTATAATCAGTCTGATTAATCTTTTTGTAAGAGCCAAATATATGGTCTACTGTTTCTTCTGCTCCTTTGCACTACTTGTTCTTTGATTTTGATGGTTCTTCAGTTCTGGCCTTAATTGCATCAGTTTGAATAGTTTACTCTCGAGCAGCCAAAATCCAGCCTTCAAGGGTTTTTTTAATTGTTCCAGTTGAAAGCCATTGCCAGGTTTTATCTTTATCCACTTTCATCTCAGTCTCTTGTAGAAATTGACCATGTAATGCTTTTCCTTGTCAGCTTTCTAAACATTATTTAGAGGTTCATGTTTCATTTCCTACACGTTCAATAAGTTCTAATTTTTAACTTGCATCAATGCTTGTTCTTGGTTGTCTGTGACATAATCAGCCTGTGCATGTTTTTCTTCTTTGACAGTTTGTTTGACTTGAAGTAAACTTCTGTTTCATTTCTGTGAGCAGATATAATCTATCTGTATCATTGTAGGGATGTAGTATAGTGAATAATCATGAATATTTTTTTTTTGCAGTCTAAACTGCCTGGTTCACTTTGTATATCATATCACATGTATGGCCCAGTCATTAAAGGTTTTGATGGTGTTTCCAACCTTCAATTTTACCTTCAGTTCAGCCCTTTGCTCAGTGTATTATATTTTTTTTTATTTTTAATTAACATCATTATATTCATCATTTTTATTTTTAATTAACATCATCCAATACTATTTAATTATCACATAAATTCCATGGTCAATTATTTATCAAAAGCAGAATTTCAGATAGGTGTATGTAGTATTATATGTAGATGATACCATGACATTTCAATCCATGCTCTTCTTCTATAGGAAATACCAGCATCTGCAGCTAAGATGAATATACAAAAAACCCCCAAAGATCTTGGTGTTTGCAAAAAGACTCCAAAGCCTAAAGTGGATTATTAATAGGCAGAGACTTGAGCAAGTGCCATATTTTAATTATTCAGCAATTATGTTCTCTTCAGCTGGAAATTGGAAAGCTCATTTCTTTGTAGGCAGAAGGTTGAAAGTTTTTTTTTTCTTTTTTTCATTCAAGGGCTGCCATTAAGCTTTTATAGTCAGGTCAGATGCCTAACATAACTCCTTCATTCAGTGCAGCTGGATTAGGAAATAAGACACCTGTATTTGAGAATATTTTGGACCAGGTTTCTGAACAAAACAAAAGTATTTCAAGTGAGTGGTGTGTCTCAGTATATCACTGCAATTACAGGCTGGCCTAATAACGTTTGTTTAAAAATACCTGGATGCAATAATAAATCATAGTTTTTGTAGAAAACTGAATTTCTCACCTCATAGTATAGTCTCACTTAATGTTGGTATATTCTGGGGGGAAGGGGGGGTGCAGGTTGGACAATATCCAAATGAGAGTTTTCTATCCAGTAAAGGATAGATATAACTGAGCTAGATAAATAGCGAAACAAAAACTAAGAGATAGGAATACAAGGACAGTATCTTTGAGAATATGGTTCTCAAGAATTGGCAGTATCCAGCCCACATCTTTAAAAATATTGTAAATTAATTTAGTAGCTCACCAGCTCCTCCAGGATAAATAAGAGTATAATTACAAACAGGCGCAAGCATAATAGATGTAAGGTACCTTCAAATGATTATTAGCTAATGGACTGCACAGTCCAACATTGATGGTAGTTTGTTCTTCATCTATAACTTTCATTTGATCAGTTAATTTTTAGCAGTTTGAGAATTATTATATCCTTACCCATTAGCCAGGGCTAATATATTTCCAGAAACAGTTCATGGTCAGAATCTGAGAAAGAGAACAAAATGAAAATATTTTGAAAGATTTTTAGACCCCCCCCAAAAGAGAGAATATGTATTGGCTATTCACTAACACTAATCAATTAAACATATTAATGGTATAGTACAAATATACTTCTGTACCATAATCTTTCAGCTGCCCTGAAAATTTCCATTTGACTTGTGATTTGGTTGAACTTAAATAAATTGCCTTCAGCTGTTTGTCATTATGCTTTTAAAACAAGGTTCTCTTTACAATGTATATGCATTTATATATTGACAGACAAACTCTTTCATCTTCTAGGTTGAAATTAGAAGATAGAAAGAATAAATTGGTTAAAAAACTTGAAGAAACTAGTCATCTAACCACCCATTTACATTCCCAGCTTAAAAGGTAAAATAACTTTGTTTACACCAGATTTTTGACAAATGATAATAACAGTTTGTCCAAAACTGCTGTTGGCATACTGTATTTCTGAATTGTCTATTTTGATTTAGGTGGAATATTAACTTGGAAGCTGTCTTACACAAATGTCTTCTTACTAAAAGCTTGGTTATCTATTGTCTAAGTACTGAACTGCAATTTTTTTGCCAGCAAAAAATATATATGACTGATCTGTTATAGCCCTTTCTCTATATTATTCAAGCTACATTGGTGGAAAATTGTGAAACAAATAGGTTGGCTGTTTCTACTATGAGTAACAATCAGTTTTGCACATGGAAACATTGTTACAAAGAAAGGTCATAAAATGAGGCAAAATTCACTTAACAATTATCTGCTTAGCAACAGAAGTTTTGGGCTCAATTGTGATCATAAATTGAGGACTACCTAAACCATTTAGGCAAAAATGAAAGATATAAATCATGAATATAAGTACATTGCATCTTACTTCAAATGCTCATTTTCTCAACACATCTGTGCACAGATGCAAATGACAATCACTAAGGAATAGCTTGTATTAATGTTCTTTTTATTGATTTCATAGTGCCGTCTTTCTTAAGGGCAGCACTGCACTAATGTGATTCCATTTATTGAGAGAGTGTTTACTATGATTAATAACCAGTGAACAAAGCAGTATTTCCTTAAATTCAGAAATGTCCATGTTATATGGACATTTCTGTACTGTATTTTGTTTTCCTTTCTCTTCAGGTATTATGTATTATTTGTTCATATACTTGAATTGTCTTTGAATGGCTGGGTGGACTGGACATTACCATTTGAACCACTATAAGTCCATGTATTTGCCATATGCTAAATAAATAAATGTTCATATACTTTACCTACCAACTGAGTAGAAAATACCAGAATGGGAAAAATAGGGTATCTCAAACAGTGATCTAAGACTATCTAAATTTAGATAGGAGTTGTGGATTGCTAAATACAAAACTACTTTCTTATTGTTCTAATTGTACTTTCTAATGTGTCCTCATGAAACTGTTACAGTAATCAGCAATATTTTAAAGTGGTAGAGATTGTCACACAATTTTGTGCAGTATTACACAAAATTGATATATTTAAAAATCAGGGTTTTTTTTTAAAAAAAGAATTATAATTAAAATAACTGAATTTTTTTATGATTGCTTATATGTTTTTTTTTTAAAGAGCCATCTAAGGAAGTCATGTTGCTGCTATAGTTAATACTCTGTCATCTGAAATTTCTTTTTGGTAGTATTCAGACATTGCAAAATGTGTTCCTTTTAAGAGATATTATTATACTTGTCAATTTCATGACTAACATGGATTAAATTTTAAGTTTTACCTGTGATTTGAGATCATCTGAATATACTACTGATAGAATAGAATGACAGCTCTTTGCTTCTTTGTTGCAGCCTCTCTGCCAGTACGTTATCAGTGTCTTCAGGGAGCAGCTTGGGATCCTTAGCATCTAGTCGAGGGTCCCTGAATACATCTAGTAGGGGGTCACTGAATTCTCTTAACTCTACAGACCTCTACTACAACCAAGGTGATCAACCTGTAGATTTAGACTATCAATATAAATTGGATTTCATATTACAAGAGAAATGTGGTTATATTCCTTCTGGCCCTATTACCACCATTCATGAAAATGAAGTGGCCAGCTCCCATGAGAAAATGGGATACAGTGACTCTTCCAGTTCTTTGGCAGCAAGTCATGCACCTAAAATAACTGAACCTCCTAAATCTATCACATCATTCTCTTCAAGATCTTCCCTTTCATCATTATCTCCTCCTGAATCACCTTTGGTTTTAGAAGGTGGCTTTTCAGTCCCTCCTCGAGATTCTCCATTACATCATTTCACCACGGACTTTGATGACTGCGATTTACCCAGTGACTTTACAGGCATTACTACCTGTGAGAAACAAATTTTCCTGGATTCTGAAACTAGAATATCTTCTCAATCACTTAATGATAAATATCGCAATGAAAGTGTTTCACAGAGCATATCACATTCAAGAAATACAGGTAAATATGTCTTGCTATTCAAACTCAGCCAATTCTCCCTCTCTGGATCAAACTCAGTTACTTACTCACTTAGCAGCCAATATGTCCTCAAAAAATTGTGCATTTTTTCCTGATAAGCTGATAAGTCACTGTTAACAAATAAAATCATCATCAGCTCAGCACATCACTTCTATATGAAACTTTAAGAAGTAGGACTAGATATGAAAGATCCAGGGAGATTAAACTTGAGAAACTACTATAAAGTGGGTAGAATTCTAAAAATTGTGGTGAAACAGCAACAGCAAACAAGCAAACAAAAAAAAAACAGGCAGTAAATGTACTAGAAAGGATATCACAGCAATAGGAAGATATGATATAGTGGTGAATATCTGTAGCTCAGGTGCAGGATTTAAGTGAAGGCTCGGAGAATGAACCTTCACTCTCATAAGAAGATATACTGACAATAGAGGCACTGAGACAGAGACACTGGATAACTTTATAACAGGAAGATGTTCACAAAACCAGTGAGCTGCCATGGGCAGAATAGAATCCCTTGAGGGCCAGTGCTGTTGATAATATCTTCACTATTCAATCAGCTCATTTAACAGCACAGGTAGGGAAGCTTGTGCCCCAAAGATCTGATCTTAAGCTGCACATTGTTTTCCCCACATTTTCTACAATCTGTTTCTACCTACTAATTACTGAAGTTAAAATAAGCAGGTATCTATGTGGGTTTAATAGTCCTTCCCTGCTGCAGTGAAACTTCAAGAAAAAGATAAATTCTTCCAGTCTGGCAGCCTATTCGGGTATCCACTGACCTATTTGCAAAAGGGAATTAAAAATAAGGAAGACATTTTAAAAGACAAATAACACTTTCATTATAGCTTGATTTTTCTTCATTACTGTTCACTTCATTAAATGAATAAAGTATAATGTCGACAGATGAGAACATACTATCCATGGTTTCAAGGACTGGCCAAAGGTGGGGGAATGAATTGGCATGTTGCAGAGAAGGTTATAAGTATATATTGAAAGCAATCATTCAGAAAAAAAAGTGTGAATGTGACATAATCATTCTAGAAATCTTATAAATTCATTAGTATGGTAAGTGGTGTTTAGTGGATTAACAAAACCAATATTTTTAATTTAATTTAAACCTAACTATTTTAATGAAGTTAGTAATTCTGCTGAAAAATACCCACTTTTAAGGCAGTCACAGTGTTCTGTGGAGTTCTAAATATTCCTTCATTTTCCAGGATATTTGTTTTATCTCACAGTATGTATGCATTTCAGACTTCCAATTGTGACTGACCAAGGAATTTCCATTTCTGTCTGCAATTTCTGCGTTTCATTTCTCTCTTACTCTATTATTTACTTCTAGCCATGGTTATTTTTTTGTATGAATTATTTGTATGCTGCTTCTTAAAGTAATTCAAGGCAGCCTACAACAATGTATTAAAAACAGCCATAAAATCCAAGTATTACAAATCTTTTTTAAAAGCTTCAAAAATCTAATGTTGTTCAAATTTAATCCCCCCTCAATTCCTCAGGGTTGTATGTATTTCTTCCTCATATTAATATATCTGATGAAGCACCACATGCTCTACAACAAATTATATCACAATAAATAAATGCTGCAAGAGTCTTTGTAGTTTTTACAATAGTTTAACAGACAGTTCTTTGAAAACTTTAAACTGGTGTACAAATAATCACACAAAGTGATGTCTCAAATTTGGGAGCAGCTGGCGGTTCAGAACTTAAGTAAACTGCATGAATTTGTTGTGAGTGAATTTGGATTTGTTACTTGACATCACAAGATCTTTATTTTTATTTCTTTTTACAAGATCAAAACAATCTGTCCTTTAAATGTATAGAGATGAGATTTGCTCCCACCCCTCACATCTTGTACCAAAAGGGTATAGAAAGAAAGAGGAGATTGTTGTATCTTTGTATCTCAAAGGAAGTTCTTGATCTCAATGGAAGTCATTGTGAATGAACTTATCCCATTGGCCTATTTAAAATCAGGAAGGAGGAACAGTCAGAGAGGCTGCTGCAGGGATGGAAATAGGAAACAGGAAGAAAACCAATAACAGCCATTTTTCCCACTGTAAAATGTGTCCCAAAATGAATGTATTTTTAAGTGTAAACCATTCTGGAAATGTCATAGTATAGAACTTTCTTAGAATGTGCTTGTTATACTTATGGTTGAGATTAAAATTTTAGCAATAGCACTTAGACTTACTTACTGCTTTACAGTGCTTTACAGCCCTCTCTAAGCCGTTTACAGAGTCGGCATATTGCCCCCCAAAATTTGGGTCCTCATTTTACCCACCTTGGAAGGATGGGAGGCTGAGTCAACCTTGAGCCTGGTGAGATTGGAACTGCCAAATTGCAGGCAGCCGGAAGGTAGCAGAAGTATATAACATAATGAAATCTATGACAGAAATATTCTAAACAATGCTAGATTAGTTTTAACAGTAGTAAATGATGCCCATGGCTGCCAGCAAGGACCATTTTTTTCTTGCACCAGCTGTTACCTCACTGTGTCCAGTAAACTTTTTGATAGCTGTGAATTATTGTTTTGCATATTTCACCTGTGTTGTTTACTAAGAACTTGATTTATCAGTATATTGACTTAAACAGATCGAAGATGCATGTTCAAAACCTTTTTGCTCCTTTACCCCAAGTTTTTGAATAATGTATTGCCATATTTTGGTTGAATACTTCAACCAAATATATACCTTTTCACATACAATTCTTTTAGTTAGAAATCGCTGTTATTTAGTTACATGTGTAGAAATAAAAACATTATATAGTGGCGAAACTACATTTTATAGTGTCTTTCAATCAAATGGTGTTCCCAAAACAATAATAAGAATTAGTAATAACAATAATAATGAATGAGTAGTAACATGTAACATACAGTATTGCTCAAAGTCTCTCTTGAGCGAAGCCTGACCTCTTGGTGACTACATGAACATGCCATCCTATTTGCTTGGTAAAATACAGGATGTCTTTTTAATTTCCTAATGAAGTTTGCCACTCTGTGGTTTCCTGATGGTTCCCTTTACGTACAGACCAGTTGGGACCCTTGTTAGCTTTCCCCAAATCAGTTGAGAATGACTAGTTACTGTCACTTGGTGTGTCAGTTAAATAATTAAAATATGTAAATTTAAAAGCATGGGGAAATAAGAAAGGAGTGTTTGCCATAAAGACAGTATAATGGATACCATGAGAGGAATTCTAGAAACCCTGGTCCAGCAGCAACCTGCCTCAGTTCAAATGGCAATAATACCCAGAGCAGCAATGAACTCAAAGCCAAAGGAAGCAGATTGTAAGAACAGGTGTTCCCTCAAGTATTTCAACTCAAGCCATTGTACTTTGAAAGTAAGCACCTATATCTTTAACTCTGCTCTTTGTGGCTAGAGTAAAGGATGGAAGTGTCATTGACATTGTTGTTTAATTATGTAGGTTGATGTTGGGAACATTGGGATTAAAGTACATTGTTTAGCAAGCAAATATTTGTAGTGAAAGAGGCTGGTTTACACTTCTGACACTGTGTCACTTGCCAACTTGTCCAAACTTGGCTCCCAGTATTGACAGTCTGCCATTTGCTCAGTTCCCTGAGTAGAATGAAGGGGCGGAAAAACTTTGCAATGCATACAATAATATTTCAGTGTTTAGCTCAAGCTTAACACACTTGGTGAATGTACTAGGTATGAAATGGTACATTCTGTAGCTTATCACAAAATTGCTAACAGTATAGAATCTGCAGATAGTTGAGGACAGATACTTTTGGGATAGAATTTTTTTTCATTTAGTTTACAAGGAAAGGGATGAGGAAGATTGTAGATGTCTACTTTTTACAGCATGAGACTTTGATTGGCAAACTCTAACCTTCTCTAGTTCTCATTCAGCAATAATTGCTCCAGTGTGATGGACCATTTCTACCATATACTATACATCAATTGGAACATAGTAGAGTTTCACTTTTGTTTCCCAAATCTTATATGTACTTAAAATATATATAATCCAATAATCCAAAAAGGATGATTGGTTTTGTTGTTGTTGTTAGTTGCAAAGTCATGTCCAACCCATCACAACCCTATGGACAACATTCCGCCAGCCCTTCCTGTCCTCTACCATCCTCTGGAGTCCATTTAAGCTCACACCTACTGCTTCAGTGACTCCGTCCAGCCGCCTCATTCTCTGTCGTCCCCTTCTTCTTTTGCCCTCAATCTTTCCCAGCATTAGGTTCTTCTCCAGTGAGTCCTTCCTTCTCATTAGGTGGCCAAAGTATTTGAGTTTCATCTTCAGGATCTGGCCTTCTAAAGAGCAGTCAGAGTTGATCTATTCTAGGACTGACCAGTTTGATCACCTTGCAGTCCAAGGGACTCGCAGGAGTCTTCTCCAACACCATAGTTCAAAAGCTCAATTCTTTGGCACTCAGCCTTTCTTATGGTCCAACTTTCACAGCCATATATTGCAACTGGGAAAACCATAGCCTTGATATATACACTTTTGTTGGCTGGGTGATGTCTCTGCTTTTTAGAATGCTGTCTAGCTTTGCCATAGCTTTCCTACACAAGAGCAAGTGTCTTTTAATTTCTTGGCTGCAGTCCCCATCTGTAGTGATCTTGGAGCCCAGGAAAATAAAATCTGTCACTACCTTCATTTCTTCCCCATCTATTTGCCAGGAATTGAGAGGACCAGATGCTTTGATTTTAGTTTTCTTAATATTGAGTTTCAAGCCAACTTTTGCATTCTCCTTCTTCCGCCGCATCAAGAGGCTCTTTAGTTCCTCTTCACTTTCTGCCATTAGAGTGGTATCATCTGCATATCTGAGGTTGTTGATATTTCTCCTGGCAATCTTCATTCCAGCTTTTGATTCATCTAGCCCCGCCTTCCTCATTATATGCTCTGCATATAAGTTAAATAGGCAGAGTAACAGTATACAGCCTTGCCAGACTCCTTTCCCAATTTTGAACCAATCAATGGTTCCATGTCCAGTTTTCACTGTTGCTTCTTGACCCGCCTATAGGTTTCTCAAGAGACAAATCAGATGGTCTCATACTCCCATCTCTTTAAGAACTTGCCACAATTTGTTGTGATCCACACAATCAAAGGCTTTAGCATAGTCAGTGAAGTAGAAGTAGGTCCCTGCCATTTTGATCCTTTATCATGCCCATCTTTGCATGAAATGTTCCCGTCATATGTCCAATTTTCTTGAAGAGATCTCTGGTCCTCCCTATTCTATTGTTTTCTTCTATTTATTTGCACTGTTCATTTAAGAAGGTATTCTTATCTCTTCTAGCTATTCTCTGGAATTCTGCATTCAATTGGGTGCATCTTTCTCTTTCTCCCTTGCCTTTCATTTCCCTTCTTTCCTCAGCTATTTTCAAAGCTTCCTCAGACAGTCATTTTGCTTTCTTGCATTTCTTTTTCTTTGGGATAGTTTTAGTTGCAACCTCTTGTACAATGTTGCGAACCTCCGTCCATAGTTCTTTAGGCACTCTGTCTATCAGATCTAATTCCTTAAATCTATTTGTCACCTCTACTGTATATTCATCAGGGATATGATTAGTTCATACCTGAGTGGCCTAGTGCTTTTCCCTACTTTCTTCAATTTAAGCCTAAATTTTGCAATGAAAAGCTCATGATCTGAGTCACAATCAGCTCCTGGTCTTGTTTTTACTGACTGTATAGAGCTTCTCCATCTTTGGCTGCAAAGCATATAGTCAATCTGATTTCTGTGTTGACATCTGGTGAGGTCCATGTGTAGAGTCGTCTCTTGGGTTGTTGGAAAAAAGTGTTTGCTATGACCATTGTATTCTCTTGACAAGATTCTATCAGCCTGTGCCCTGCTTCATTTTGTACTCCAGGGCCAAACTTGCCTGTTATTCCAGTTATCGTTTGGCTTCCTACTTTAGCATTCCATTCCCCATGATGATAAGGACATCATTTTTGGGTGTTAATTCTATAAGGTGCTGTAGGGCTTCATGGAACCGGTCAATTTCATCCTCTTTAGCACCAGTGGTTGGGGCATAGACTTAGATTACTGTGAAATTGAATGGCACTTTGCCTTGGATTTGAATTGAGATCATTCTGTCATTTTGGGGATTGTATCTCAGTATTGCTTTTTTTACTCTTTTATTGATTATGAAGGCTACTCCATTTCTTCTGAGGGATTCTTGCCTACAGTAGTATACCTGATGGTCATCTGAATTAAATTCACCCATTCCTGTCCATTTTAGTTCTCTGATTCCTAAGATGTTGATGTTCAGTCTTGTCATCTCTTGTTTAACCATGTCCAGGTTGCCTTGATTCATGGATCTTACATTCCAGGTTCCTATGGAGAAAAAATCTTTACAGCATTGGACTTTCCTTTCACCACCAGTTACATCTACAGTTGAGCATCCTTTCAGCTTTGGTCCAGTCGCTTCACTCTTTCTGGCGCTACTAGTACTAGCCCTCTGCTCTTCCCCAGTAGCATATTGGACACCTTCCAACCTGAAGGGCTCATCTTCCAGCGTCATATCTTTTTTCCTTTTGGTACTGTCCATGGGGTTTTCATAGCAAAGATACTGGAGTGGGTTGCCATTTCCTTCTCCAGTGGATCATGTTTTGTCAGAACTCTCTGCTGTGACCTGTCCATCTTGGGTGTCCCTGCATGGCATAGTTCATAGCTTCATTGAGCTACGCAAGCCCCTTCAGCACAAGGCAGTAATACATGAAGGGGATGATTGGTTTTACATCCTGCCAAAACAAAGGAGAGAAAGAGTGATGGTTTAAAGGGACCATGAATATGCCACTTTTGGTGTAGTGGTTAAAGCACCAGCCTAAAAACTGAGACCATGAATTCAAGTTCTGTCCAAGGTATGAGACCAGCTGAGTGACCTTAGGCCAGTCCTTCTCTTTCAGCCATAGGAAACAGGCAGGAGGAAAACCCATGAAATATTGCAAAGAAAACTGCAGGGATTTGTCCAGGCAGTCATCAGGAGTCAATACGGACATGAAAGCACAACAAATAATTATTTCCCCTCACCCTTGGCCAGATCAAGTTTAATGTTTAATGATGTTTTACTGACTCTTCCCCTGATAACACAAAATGTCCCATTCTGAGGTTTTGAGTTATCCCACTAGTGAAGATTTATTCAAAAATATAAAACATACATTCACAAATGATTTGTCATTAATAACAATTATTAGATTAGTTAATTATCACATCAGTTGGCAGCAGCTATAGTGGTCAACTTTTAGGGTCAAGGGGCTTTGAGACCGTGTTGATTCCTAGCAGCTGCCTCATTGAGTCCCTGCTGTTTTCTTGGCAATGATTTTAGATTTGGTTTGCCTCTGTCACCTTTCTAGGCTAAGAGGGAGGGGCCCTCAAAGTCATCCCATCTGGTTTCCTGTGGGTGGGACTAGAACTCATGGTCTCTCAGTCTTTAGCCTGGTATCTTAAGCTAAGCAGGGTCAGCTATGGTCAATTCTTGAACATAGACGATCAGGTAATTTTACTATAGGTTAGCCTAGATTGTAAAACAACAACAACACATGATCATTCATGAAAATTCCAAAATGGGATATTGCTTGTTTTTAGTTTGAGTTTTAATTGCAGGCTAACCAGAGAGGGAGAAGAAAGTGAAATGTCAGAGAACAATTTGGAACATAGCAGTACAATTGCATGTATATTCATTCAGAACTACCCATTACATTTAGAAGACATGATTGCATAAATAAGTTTTATCTAATTCTTAAAATTACAAAGCCCCCATGTCAGATAATATACTTTGGGATATTAAACATTATTTTTGTATCAATATTAATGTTAATATTAAAAATTACTTTGAGACTTTTATTTCTGTATTTTTAATGTACGTTCTCCATTATACAAACTCTAATTTCTTGAATTCGGTAAAAATTCTTTAACTGTCATTGGAAAAAATTATTCATTATACCATCTCCTCCAATTTAAAATTCCTGAACCTGCAAGGGTCTCACTCAGTTACAAGCCTATTGATGGACTGAATATGCCAATGCAATGCAATGTGGTTTACTTAAGTTCTGAACAGACAGCTGCTCTCAAATTTGAGACATCACTTTGGTGATTATTTGTACACCAGGCATTATTACAGGCCTACTGATGGACTGAATGTGCCAATGTAGGTAAAGAGCACTAGGTTACGAAAGGTTATTATAATCCCTGTCTCATAATCAATCGAATGCAATGAAAAGCTTCCTAAAAGTTATGAAAATATTTGGATTATGTCCAGTTTCAAATTTATATCTTGTAATTCTATTGATTTTGATAGATCAATAAAACCAGATCTTTAGTTTTGCTCACATTGAAATCAATCAGTTCTAGACTTGGTTTGAACAGAGCTTTGATAATGGTGCACATGCTTGTATTTTCTCTGCATCTTTATTTCAGGCAGAGGAAACTTTGTCTCCTGCACACAGCTTTTTTTCTGCGCAGAGCATCTTTTGGAATAACAGATTTAGAATAACTGTAAAGTTCTTTCATAGATAGACTCTGTCATTGTCAAAGTCGATTCCAGACCGCTGTGCTTATTCCTGAGAGTAATCAATAAATCATGTCATCACCTTCACCTCTCTCAAAGTGGTGAAAGAAAAAGCACTTCATCATCAAGGAAAAAGCATCCCTACTGCTATAAATGAAAAGAAAAATGCAGCAATCAATCCTCTAATCTGAAGCCTTAAAATTTAAACATCTTAACAAGATGTAAAGTCATGACTCAGGAGGGGGGTGTAATGCATACCAATACATTTAGTTTCTTGATAGATAAAAGGACTCCATGCACTTGCAAGTTATTACATTACAATGTGCTGCTTGCATTGATTGTACTATGGTTTCTGCAAGAAAACTAGCAAGAATTGAATTTTCAAATCAGGAGAAAGAAACTTGAATTTTCTCTTAAATTTTGTGGTAGAGTCCTAGATTCTGTCACTGGTGAATCCAAAACAGAATTGGGATTTGTATCTTACCATATAGAAATTTCAGAAAAGATTTTTTAAAAAACTTAAAGTATTTAGAATCTAATTTGCTTGTTGTCAAAAGTCTTTAGTTTATTATGACACTCTGCATTCCATTTGAGCACTCTCAAACTTTGTGATTTGCAGTGTTTCTCCAATATGATTGAAATGGCAACAATGAAACAGAGAAAGATTTCTGAATAAAGGTGAACTTAAATTTGTAGCCAATTTAAGCCATAACTGTTTAAATCTCAGAAGTTCAACAATTTTGTATAGATGTTCTGATGAAATCATATGTTCCTATTTCCTATTAAGCAGTAAATTGGGACTTGGGGTGCATTACAGCTTAAAATGTTTGTTGCTTGAGATAAAAAGGCATGTTCTTATATTGTGTGTGCAAAAATCAAGAAATTTCAATAGTAGCTATGGAGCAAAATTGCAACTATATGTCTGCATAGCAGGTTAACGGTTGGAAGACGAGACACAGTGCATAAAGATAGTTCTGTTGCCAAAAAATCCATTGAGCTCAGCACTGTTGGCTCTGAAAATAGTCCCTTACTCTGAAATTGCCAACTTATTCTACCTAATGCTAGGACCTGTCTCAATTGACACATTCTCCTCTTGCTTTTTTGATTTTGAGAAGAGGAAAAATTGATGGCTGAATGATAGGGATCCTTACTTTTAAGAGTTGCAGAAAAGTACCATAATATGTTGCTTTTTTCAGCCTTATAAAATGCACATAGTGGTAAAGAAGCCTCATTCTAAATCTGAAAAATTTGAATATTATTTCAATACATGTAATGCTTGTGATAAAATTTAATTACACTTTTGGAACCCAGAATCTCTCATGTGAGTTTGACCAGGAGTTGAAAATGCTTTTCTTATTCACAGCCCAAAATAAAGGTTTTTTTCCTTTACCTAGGTATTGACTTTTCAAGAAGAACAAGAACTCATTTGCTTGATGAGAAGACAGGCTGTGTTTCTGCTGCTGTATCTGATGAGTCCATGGCTGGAGACAGTGGTGTATATGAAGCTTCTGTAAAACAGTAGGTTTAAAGCCAGGAATATTCCTATTTGTCAGAAAACAAAATTAACAGTACATTCAAACATTTGGCTTTGTACCCTCCAGCAATTTCAGAACAAATCAAACAAATAGGGCAAGGAATAATAAAAAAAAAATTCCGAAAAATTAACAATCAGGAGAATAAAGAGTCAGTGGAACAGAATGAGCATTCTCCTAAGTAAAAATGACACCTTAAAATCTGTGTAAATTTGTATTAATATCAATACTGGAAAACATTCTCCATAGACCTAATTTAAATTTTAAAATAGTACAATTGAAGAGTTCGAGAACTGATCAGTCTTCATTATGGAACATTCTAATATGTTTAGAAAATAAGTATTCAGATAATTTTTTAACAAGTCTTAATTATTCAGGCATTTAAAATGGAGAGTACATGCTTTAATTTATTGAAGGACAATAACATTTAAATAAGGCACAGTAATTTTATTTTATTTTATTTTAAAAAAATATTTGCCGCCCATCTCATATCCAACAACTCTGGGCAGTTTACAGCATAAAACATTAAAGAAAAAAGACATTAAAATTAATAGTCATGGCACACAACAGATAAAATTCACAATTGCAAACTGTTAAAACCAGATGGGAAAGGTGGGAGCTTGACACACAAGAAGTGGGGAGATGGGATTAGATATTAATTAATCACCCACCTCCAGTATGAAGCTCCCCTATTGGATCCCAAGCCACTTGGCAGAGCCAGGTCTTGAGGCTCTTTCAAAATTACAGGAGGATGGTATGTTCCAAAGGGCAGGAGCCATGACAGAGAAGGCTCTCCTCCTGGAGCCCATCAACTGAAATTCCTTGGCTGACACGATCTGCAGCATGTCCCCTCTGCCAGCGCAGGTGGTACGGGCCACTCCCATCAGGATGAGACAGTACCTCAAGTAAGATTAACAAACATAGCAAAAGTAATTCATTAATTTAAGCAAAGAAATAGAAAACAGAAAAGTTGTTCCAATATTGACCTAAAAATTCCAATGTAATCTTATATCTCAATGTAGTAATTATATCCCAGTGCAGTAATCTTATATCCCAGTGTAGTAATTTCAAATATATGAGATCATGTCTGTACAAACTACTACATTTTATTATGTCTTCTTTTCAAATTCCATTTGTTTGTAATTAAAGTATGTAAACTAGTTTCATTTTATATAGCCAAACAATATGCAGATCATGTAAATTATTATGATCTTAAAGGATAGGGCCTTCAAATAAATTGCTGTTAGTGAGACAATCTTTAGCATTGTTTCCTAAATATCACACTTCAACAGCTTCAGTATTTATGAAGAAAACTCCCCACACAAATTTATTTCTATGTAGTAAAAATAAAATATATTAACGTTCATAAAATAAAATGTTGACCAGCATTTACCAATTATGGGCTTTAATATGTTTGACCTCAATTCCCAGTCAGCAAAAGTATTTCTGTCATTGCCATTGATCTATCTTAAAACTCTGTTCCCTAGACCCAATAGCAATGAAGTCGCATGTAGTGAAAATGATACCACAATGCTGGAAACCGCTCAAGTACAAATAGGGCTCCGGTGAGTCACTACATATATTAAGATATTAAGTTTCTAATGACCATTGTAAATATGTGGTATCTAATGCAGGTTTTTTCCCTCTCAACAGGTATGATACAAAGAGCTCAAGTTTTGTGATCGTTATAATGCAGTTACAAAATCTTCAGGCTCTTTCAATATCCCCTGGTAACAAAATGTAAGTAAAATGCTTTTTTGACAATGGTACTTTTTGAAGTCTAGGAATTCATTATTAAGCATTTACCTTTTCAGGAAATCAAAGTGCATTTATAACACGCAGGTTGCAGGGAGCATATGTCAGCTTGAATTTTCTTCCATCTTTTAAGTGCTGCAAGTGTTGGCTGCTAGAATGTGCATCCAACCAACCACCTTCATCTGGATTATCAGTGCTTTCATGAGCCTATTAGACATCTGCTGGCTAATTGGAGCACAGGATATGATTCATTCTTAGCTAGGACAGGAATGTCCCCTTTACCATTTTTATTTTATCCAGAAGATTAAAATATAAAGTACAATAATAATTAAACAGAGACAAAACAAAACTGGATTTTAAAAATGTGATAAAACAAAAAACAAAAGACAAAAACACGTATTTCCCCTTAATTGAACACTGACAAATCTATTACAACAATAATGGCTTCCCGCTACCCTTGCAAAACAGGTCCAAAATTTATAACCTCCTACATCTATTTGCAACCCAACTGACCTGCCATACAGTACTTATATGAAAGAAAAAATAGTTAACAGGTTAAACAGCAATGAAGTTAAAGTTCAAAGCACTCTATTAACAGTGCTTTCTGTTAATAGTCTGTTATTGTATTTACTCATAGAAAGTCTGCATGGTTTCTTATTTACTACAAATAACCCTATTATTATCTCTGATCAATCCAGGATCAACTACCCTTGTATGGTTCTTAATAATGAAACCTTTCCCTAAGTTTTTAATTGGGAACTTTCCCAACAACTGCATTTCATTTCCAAAGTTCATAAGTCTCTGTTATAAATATCTCTGCAACATCCATTGTTGAATAATTCTTCTTGACAGGAATGGAAAGAATGGAAATTTGCCACATTAACATTTCTTTTTATATTTCTTGAGTTTATCCACAATAGTTTTCCTGAAGTCTTCCTTTGCTTTTGTGGTTTATTCTGTAAAGCAGGGGTCCCCAACTCCCAGGCCACAGATCAGTATCAGTCCATAGTCTGTAAGGAACTGAGCCACACAGGCAGTGGCCAATCAAGCAAAGCTTTATCTGAGCATGCGCAGGATCTAGGTTGCGCATGAAACCATCTCCTTCCTGCAACCTGTGGAAAAATTGTCTTTCACAAAATTTCTGTCTGGTGCCAGAAAAGTCGGGGAACTGCTGCTGTAAAGAATGACTGCATTTTACTGAACCACATGAAAATGTATGCAATTTCTGAATGGGAAAAAAACCTGACCAATTTAAGTTTATGTTGCCCTTTTTCCTGAAAATCTCTTTCTTATTCTTCCTTTCTTTTCTCAAGAATTATGACTCTTTCTCTTCAGTCCAGACACATACAGGTAATCCTTGACTTATGACTGATTGCTTAATGACTATTCACATTTAAGATAGCCACAGAACAAGTGCTCTATTGCTGTAAAGCACCTTAAAGACATAAATGATTGCACTGTCCCCTCCCCGTGATCACATATTGGATGCTTGGCAAAGATCTGGTGTGGCATCCTGCGGTCACATGACTATAATTTGCTATGATTTTTCCAGGTTTCTTTCATTTCCACCATTTGAACAAATGGATTCACTTAAACACCACCATGTTCACTTATCCGCTATGGAGAAAAATATCATAAAAACACTTCTGGTCAATTGGGTGCCTCAACCTATGAATGTAATGACATGATCAGATTTCCACTCCCAATTGCAGTACAAGTTGAAGACTACCAGTTCCAGTTCCTGGTTTCCTCAAATAAATAACCTTGTCTGCTGTGATAAGGTTTTTAAGTTTTGGGGATTTGTATTCCATGCCTCTCCACAGCAACTGTCAAAAGGCAGGTAGGAAGGTGTGCTTGAATCTACCTAAATTAAAACAGAGTGAAATGGGTAAAACACATCAGCTTTTTCATCTTTTATAAACATTAAGTCAGGAGCATTTTGACTTTTTGGCTTTTAATAGACTCCAAGAAATACTCTTTAAATAAAATCCATTTGATGATGACCAGAAAGTGAGCAACAGTACTTCTCCAGAAGGAGCTGTTCTTAAAGTGTACAAACTTTTGCGTTGGGTTTGAGATTTGTATGCTACCTGGAGACATTTTAAGCATTCCTTGTCTGAATGTCTGAGTTGTATTTGCATTTCAAAGAAAACACAGTTTCATTTTCTCATTTGAAGAGCAAAGCATGGAATTCTGCTTTTACTAGGAGCACTTATTTCAGCCTAGATGGTTTAATCTCTACAAATATTGTGAGAGCTACTATTTACACAGCAATATGATACAGGTCTGCTTCCCAACTTCATTTCATGTTGGAAAATGTTTCATGAGCTTGAAAAAAGATAGGAAAGCCACAGATCTTCATTGACATGTGTTTGATTTTGTTTTCATATTCCCTCTTTTGTTTTCAATAATACATGAAAAGTACTCCCATATTGCTAAATTGTAATGTGGAAAAAAGTAGCCATACCATGATGTGATGTTGACACAGCATACCTCTGTCATTTTGACAATAATTGGAAGTAAAACGGTACATTGTTTCTCATAAAATAGACATGAATCAAATTTAATTACTGCAGACAGATAGCTTATCTGCCTAATTTCTATCTAAGAACATTCAATGAAGGGAAACTCACCAATTCCATGAGTAATCAGTACTAGAGATGTTTCTCTTACTTATTAGAAAGTTTTTCTGACATTAGTCAGAATGTGCCTTCATGTAATAATCAGTTCATTATTCTGTATCCTGCATCCTTTCAGTTGTCTTTTCTCAAGTTCATTCCAGTTCTTGTGATAGAACTTACCTCCCACTTGGAAGTTTGAAAGTTCAGTCCTAGGTAGCAGCAAATTTTTCTCTCATAGGCCACAATGAAAAAATACCTGCTGCAAACTGTGCGGTGTCAGGAAGGGCATCCAGCCAGTAAATGCTCAGCTCCGTCCAGTCATTCTGACTCTACCCCAAATTAAGGAATGACAGGGTTATAAAAAGGGAGTGAGTTTTTTTTATGCTTTGGAAATTGCATTTCCACTGATGCAGCCTAAAATTTACAGCTATATCACACTGCTGGATCATCTTCAGTTTTCAGTAAACTTTTTCAGAAGTTCTGTTACTATCCTATAAACTCTGCATTTAATTTTTGCTTTCCAATTCCAATTAAAACATTTATTTATTTATTTATTTATTTATTTAGTTAGTTAGTTAGTTAGTTAGTTAGTCAGTCAGTCAGTCAGTCAGTCAGTCAGTCAGTCAGTCAGTCAGTCAATGATCAGCAACATAAAAAGGAAATAAAAGATAACAATTACAACCAGGATTGACAGGGAGAATTGGATGTAATTACTGTATATATCAGCAACTATAAAATAAATCAACTATGGTATATCTGAACATCCATATTACAATAATAACATACTTATTTACATAACACTAATCATTCTAATCTAATAAAAGTATGCATTAAAATATATGTCCTTTAAAATTATTTAGAATTTGGCTACTGTGTGAGTGGAGTTTGGATTTGGGTCCTGGAGAAGATGGTACGCATAGAAATTATCTGCTCTTCCGAGAAATCTCTCTAATAGAGGGAGTATGTACATTGATCTGATGTCCCTGTAGAGCTCACAGCACAATAAGACATGTGAGATGTCTTCAACTTTTCTATTGTCACATGTACACATTCATATGCTATTGAGGTTTTATCATACCTGCCCTGCAGGAGTGCTGAGAGGAGAAAACATAAAGTTCCTTCATTTCCTCAGTATTTACAGGATGCAGTGTCTTATGCTTCCTGCAGAGATGTTCAAGTGACACAGAATACTGTTGTACAAATTCTTTGCAATATTGTTTATCCTGAGCAGTACTGGCACGAAAGGATCATTGTTAGTAGACTTGATAAGTCTTGGAAATTGTTCTGTCATGTTCCTAACCCTGGCATCTGACAGACAGAAGACTTTACAAGCCAATTGGTTGATTTGTCATACATTTATTTTAATTCCCTGTAGTGGTGAATCATTAAGTACTGTGACTCTTCTGGAGATTTACCCATAAACCCCCAGAGAATGTGCTTTCCTGCTGTTTTCAAGAAAGGAGGAAAGTATGTTTTGAAAACTGATTCACAATGCACCTGTTATTGTGATAAAGTGGTAGAGTTGCTACTCTCACACAAGCATTGCTCCTATTGCTGTTGACTATAGCAGCAATGCTCTCAACTGTCAATGACTAGAACATTGTTAAAATGAGGCAGGAACTTTTCCTTCCGTTCTAATTTAGTGGGATAATTTAATAGGGACTGAACTTCGAAACTCCCCAGCATGCTAAGTCTCCTGTTTGCTCACTTAGTGAGCTCACCTCCTTAAATCAAGCTGCTTTATGTTCATCTTACAGATTCTGTTTCTTCTGTAGGAAACCACTTGTATCTGACAGGACCCATGCTGAATGTGAAATAAATAGAAACTCAAACTTAGTGTATCTATGGAGGAAGGAAGAAGCTTATATTTCCTGCCTGATGTCTCCCATCATTTTTTCATCCTTAAATGGGAAAAATACGTTTATGTCATTTCTAAATAAGTATATTGCATAATATGGAAAGACACTTTATAGTGAATTTAAGTTACCTTTCTGTTATTTTTCTTCTTACCTTTAGATATTTTAGACTTGCACTTCTTCCACCTTCAACTGACATCAGCTGTCTATTCCGTACAAAGTTCCATCTTGCTACTGAACCTCTTTTATTTAGTGAGATGTTCAGAACGGTTCTTTCCCAGGCAGTCTTGCAGAAAAAAACTTTAAGAGTAGATATCTGCTCTGTCAGTAAAAGTCACCAAGAAGAATGTCTAGTAAGTATCTTTACTTAATATTTTGATTTATTTTGATCTTTTTCTCCCTTTTTGGGATGTATAAGAGTCTTTTGAGTAATGTATTAACAATCTTTATAGGTTTGGGCAGAGGTGGGCAACTATGGCCCTTTTATGACTTGTGGACTTCAATTCCCAGAATTCCTGAGCTAACATGGCTGGCTCAGGAATTCTGGGAGTTGAAGTCCACAAGTCATAAAAGGGCCATAGCTGCCCACCCCTGGGTTTGGGCATAGTCACCTTTGATCCTAGGTGATTCTTCTTGCCATTTTCATGGGAAGTACACTTCCTAAATAGCAAGGACCTAGTGTAAATATTTCAGCAGGATGGTTTAAATGTGATTTCCCCCACTTGCACTTCATGTTTTATTTCCTATGCTATGTTTTGCACTGTTCCTAGGCCTGCACTGTGGGCTGGTCTAGAAGCTACAACTAATCTAATATATAGCAGCTCAACTGCTGATTGGAATACTGTAGCTACATCACACCTATACCAAATCTGTATTACCTGTTGTTCTGATAATAAACAGATTCAAGATGATGAAATTAGTATTATTCCTAAAAAGGGAGCATGTTATCTTAGCATCCTCATGTATGTAATATTCCTGGCACTTAATGTTCTCAAGGTGAGGTCCTGCATTCTCTACCGCGCACAGCATAAGTAAACCTTCTCAGCAGTCCTCTGCAAAACATCACTCCAATGCAACCATTTACTCCTTTAAAAATCCATTCTTCTTTTTAGGGGGGATTTTCACCAATCACCTTATTTTTATTAATATTTTTAGTCCTTTTAATAACTAGTGTTCTAGCACTGTTTTATAGCATTAACTCTTTCTGGTATTAATGCAAATGAGAAATGGTATACAAATATTTAAATAAATAGAAATTGAATTTACTTTCCTTGCCCCATTTACTTGAGAGGCTAAATGCTTGAATAGTTTTTCACACTCAAGATAATGAAGGAAGCACTTCTGATGCCACTGCAGAGAAAAACTGCAGGGCTTTGGTTGTTATAGGCTTCATTTAAATGAGGAAAGGAAGAAGATAAATATTTTCTCTGTGGGTTTTATGATGATGCAATTTCCTGGGTTAATATTTATTGTGGTGAACCTTTTCAAAGAGCAGTCAGGACATACAATTTGGCCAGTTGAATGTCTATAACTTCCATCCATCCATAACTGTGCTTAATTTATTTGAAAGTGTTTTGCAGTGACTTTCGTCCATGGAAACTATGGTTACTATTTTTGAGAAGTGTTCTTTCACCCAAATATTAGCCAGGAAATTTAACAATCCCATGCTTGGGATTTCTCATGCGAGTGCATTGAACCTAGGACCTCATTCATGCAAAACTGTATCTGACTTCAATGGCAAAGGTGCATCCAGCGAAAATGTTCCACTTCTTGTATATAACATTACTATAGTTAGAAGCAGACTTTTTTTTTTCTTAATATTCTTCAAGTTATTATTCCTACCTGTAGTTGATTGTAAAATGGAAATGTAATGATTAATAATTTCAGACATTGACAGAATATAAATTGATGGTGCCCAAGGCATTTTTATACAATAAAGCTATCGAAGACTCTAAATATGAGCTTAAATTTTCTTTTCTTGCATATAAGGCCATTTTTTTCCTCATGAATAAGATGGACTGAGGCCAACTATATTTTGCCTCAGGCATTAACCTAGCCAGTGCTTTCTCCTGCATCGATCTATTGCACTGTAGATCAGATTTATAGTGTATAACTCTGTTTTCCTTTTGGATATGTATTGTATGTCTGATCTATAATTAAACAAATGATCTGTTTATTTTTTTAAAAAAATATGCCCCTTTAACTTCCATTTTAATGCAGATTGAGCAACAAGTAAGAACAAAAACAAAAATTTTACCAAATAAAATCACCAGATAAATATCAATATCATAATCTTTTCTGTTTTCACCTGCAACTCCTGACTACTCTCTTGGCACTTTAATGCTTTACATCCTTTTATCTTACAAGCCAAGGACTCTTGTGTCCTTAATCCCTCAAGATTTATCATGAACCAGAATTACTTTAACACTTGTGCCAACTGCTCCAAGTAAATCCCATTCATCTTCCCTCTTTCTTTATCTTTGTGCTTTCCCCTTCACTTTTCATTTTAAAACATGTTTCTGCAATTTCCCTCTTGAGAGATAGATGAATCCTATTCATCAGGCTTTTATAGAATGGCTACCTCACACATTGCATTATAACCATAATAAAAAGTGTATCACGTGGAAAGTCTTCCTTACCTAATACTTTTAAAACTTTGTTGCATTGTTATTTGACTTCAGTTGTAATATTAATCTTAAATGTTGTATTTTAATCCGAAAGATATAAATATATAAATGAAGTTTTTAATAATTCTAATATAAAAAGGCTTTGGAGAATAATTTTTGACTGCCGAAACAAACAAAACATTTCAATGATATTTGTTTTTACATAAATTAAAATTCTGTAACAAATATACATTGTTTTGTAGGGTGGAATACAGATAAGTCTGGGAGATGTGTCCTTTTCAAATGAGATATCTACTCTGTGGTATAATTTGCTATCTTCTAAGCACACTGCTGGAAAAAGGAATGTGAAGCCAAAGAAGTATTCAGTCTTTGTGGCAGCCAATCCATCACCTGGTTCCTTGGTAAGTTGATTGCTAGAAAAAAAAGTGGCACCAGTTAAATAGTTGTGCTACATTATTATGTGTAGCCTCCAGTTGCTATATGTCTCATTATCATAAATAGAAGTATAATTAGGCTTCCGGTTGACTTTTCTGCTTGCAGCAATGGCTAAACAAACAATGAACGTTATAAATGAATTGATAAATCTTGATTATGAGGAAAGCAATAAGCCAGAGTTCCTTGTCAGAATGTATTGCTAAAAAACAGAAGCAAATGCAGTCAAGCTTATGTACAACTTCTTCATTGTAAGGAACAGAGTGCTTATCTTAACATTCAAACATTATTTGTTGGAGTACAAGGGAATCACATGTAAAATGCATATTGCCACATTAAACTTTCTTTGTCAGTAGTTTGCTCAGTTGTATAATGGTTGAGGGGTTTGAGAGGACTGCAGAGACTCAGGTTCAAGTCCATTGTCAGGCAACTCACTGACTAATTTTGGACCACTTTTTATCTTTTAGTCCAACCTACATCATTGTACGTTGTTCATTGTACATTGAACATCTACAAGCAAATAAAGGTATAACCAGTAGTCAACATGAGTTCATCAAAAATAGATCATGCTAAACAAATCTTATTTCATTCTTCGACAAAGTGACTAAATGCTGTGGACATTGTATACCTAGATTTCAGGAAAACATTTGATAAAGTGTAATGCAACCTACTTCTTCGGCAAGCTAGAAAAATGTGGTATGGATAGCATCACCACTAGATGTGTCTGTACCTGACTGACAAATCATACTCAATGTGTAGTCCTCCACAGAACTACATCTACATGGAGGGAAGTAAGCAGTGGGGTACTCCAAGCTTCTGCTTTTGGCTCAATACTCTTAAATAAACGATCCAGATGTGAGACTAGAAGGAAAACTCATAAAAATTTGGAGATGACACCAAGCTGGCAGTAATAGCCAACACACCAGAAGACAAGCTCAAGATCAAATAGATCTTGACAGACCTGAACACTGGGCCCTATATAACAAAAACGAATTCAGCGTAGATAAAAGTAAGGTTCTACACTTAGGCAAGAAAAACCAACTGTATAGATAAAGATTAGGTGAAACATGGCTTAGTGCCAATAATTGTGAGAGGAATCTTAGACAATCACTTAAATATGAGCCAACAGTGTTGTGCAGCAGCCAAAAAAGCAAATGCAATCCTACTCTCAATCCTTTCCAACTCTGGAAAAAGTGCAGAGAAGAGCAACAAAAATGATTAGGGAGCATATGAAGAATGACTACAGGAATTGGGTATGTTTAGTCTAATGAAAAAAAGGACTAGGGGAAACACGATAGCAATGTTCTAATATTTGAGGGGCTCCTACAAAGACGATGGGGGTCAAACTATTTTCCAAAGCACCAAAAGGCAAGATGCAAAACAATGGCTGGAAACTAAGGAGAAGCTACATAGAACTAAGGAGAAATTTCCTAATGGTGAGAACAATCAACCAATGGAACAACAACAATGGAAAAATGAAATATCAATCAATCAAATAAATCAATAAATGAAGAATAGTGAAATATAACTGCTCTTTCTAAATGCTATGTTTCTGCTGGCAAGCAGCTGATTATTTTTTTCACAGAATGTAACGTAAGTGTTTATGGTCTACTCTATTTTCCCCATTTAAATTTCATTATACTTGAGCGTCTATTCCAAACAACTAAATGTAGATTAATACAGTACTTCATTTACACCAGACTTCAAATTAGTGAATATATTTTTCTGTTTCCTTTGAATGATAGGGAATGAAAACAAAATATTGTTTTAAAGAATGTATATGCAAAATCTAGGTCATACGAATCTCATAATACAGACAATTCCCAGTTTTAAACTAGAAAATCAATTGTAAAATCTGGATTAATGATTTGTAAATGTCAGAAACCAATATAACTTGTTGCTTTTGCCTATAATTTGTGAATTAGAACTTAGTCTTTAGTGATCTGCATGTCAATATTTTTGTTGTCTATGCTATTTTTGAAAATAATTTTATTTATTATATTTAAATATAAAGTTTTGTTATAGGGTATAATTTTCACAATATATTTAATGAATTCTAAGATGATATCATGCAGCAATTCAAGGTTTAAATCAGTCTTGAGTGTTTCATGATGTAATCCTACTCTCTGTAGATACGTGTGTGCTTACTTTTATCTACGCTGAATTCGTTTTTGTTATATAGGGCCCAGTGTTCAGGTCTGTTATTAAATTTAATCTGAAAGGTTTCAGCAGCTTTGTGATTTTTCTGGGCTCGGTCCATCTACACTATCATTACAGACCAGGTGTATTACTGGCATTACTTCTTACATATTTTAGTATAAGTAGAGCTGCTTTCCATGTCTTCGTTAGGATGCAGTCTCAGCATTGTTGGAAAGGACATCAGCTGAGCTACAAGCTGTAGAACAAGAATTGGCAGAGAACGAAGAGGAAGGGGAGGAGGAGGAGGAAGAGGAGGAGGAAGAGGAGGAAGCACAGGATACTCAGGAAACACGAAGTTCTGAGGAAGACTGGTAAGATGAACTATTTTTATTTATTGGTCGTTCACAAAATAGCATTTAAAAATATGAAGCATAAAAAAGCAAAATACAGAAAATGTTGCTTGACCTCCGCAGTAGGTAGGTAAGAAAGATAGGAAGAAAACCTATTATTCCTTAGGCAATTTAGGGAGGAATATTTTTTTCTGCTGTTTTGCTCAGTGACAGAAACACAACACAAATATTATAGGGAAAGCAACAAGGAAAATAATGAATAATATTAGTTTCTATGCAGCTTGGGGAATGGAGCCATGCTGTTGTCTCCAATCCAATGTTCGGGTTCTGTGTTCTTGTCTCAAAAGGATACAGCCTGGTGAATATGCATAATCATTCTCCTTAAATAGGAGCCAGCAAGTAAGGGGAGCGTGCATCTAGCTAACAAAATATAGACTATGTGCAAAAGGTATGAACTGGGGATGTATCCTGTCTATATTATGCTTTTGCTTTTGTTATCATGAGCTTCCTTTATTTTTGATCAGAACAAACATTCATATAGCATCTTACTTCTGGTAAATTTAAGCTGGGCATGAAGGCAGTAGACTTTTCTTGCCTCTTCTCTTTTAAGAAATGCTTATTGGTAGCATTTGTTTCTGAAAATGTGAATCAGTTGTTTCTAAGCAGCCTTTTGTTAACCACAATTTGGAATGTAGATCTTTCATGAAACATATAATCCAAAATGTGTCAATTTACTTGGATTAACAAGTTTTTATATAGAAACATCCTAGCTTCCCCCCTCCCCCCCAATTTACCATGTGGAGAATTAACTGGGTTAAAAAATACAGGTGCAAGGTGTATAAAAAATACAAACTTTAAGCTACTTTGGTCAAAGTGTATGTTTCAATGAATCCCTAAGTGAACAAAAGCTGACATGATCTCAACATGATATCATTCTTCAAATTTCAATGTATTCCTACCATTTGTGTGCTCCATATTCAGAGTAAGAAAAAAAGGTATGTGACAGGTGCAGACATTTCATTATAGTTGATTCAATTTTTGGACCTTCCTTTTACTGTAAAGTTGTTTGAAAGATGATTGACTTGTTGGGTTATAATTAGCTGGGAGAGATATTTTCACAGATGAATGGATGCTCTGACTTTCTATCCACTCAGGATATTGTTATTATTTTATCTATTTGCAATATCCATGGGCTCCACCAAGTGACTATGCAGAGGGTGCAATATCTATCTTCAAAAATAACCTTCAATATTAAATTTACATTTAATTTTATGATGTTCTAACACAGTAAATTTATAACAGATCCTTCTGCTTTTTCCAAAGAAGAGAATACTGAAACCATAGAAATGTTTCAGTAGAAGTTTACCTCTGGCGAAAATAAGTTGTTGATAATGTCACATTAATTGTATGAATATTAGGTTCCAAATATGCTGGTATTTTATTTTCCAAATACCTTAGTAAATTAAGGATAGATTTCTTCTCACAGGGTAGGAATATTGGCAGAAGTATCCAGAGAAATGAATGAAGAGAATAAAATCAAAGACACCAAAGAAGACAAATGCACAGATAGCAAGAGAATGAGCTTTAATTTGGAACAGGCAGGTGGTACTGAACATGAGAAAGGCAACAACTTTACAGAAGTGGATCTCAACAAAAAAACAATAGTATCCCCAATACTGGTGAGCATTTTAAATTACATTTCCTATATGACCCAGAATGCCTTTTATAGCTGAGCCATAATATTTGTCATTGCAAACTTCTCAAAACATTTTCAGATAAATGTAGAAACTTAGTATAGCATTTAATATATGTAGTGATTTTGAATTGGTACTGTTTTTGTTGCATAGTACAAAAAAGAGTAGCAGCAAGGAAAAAAAGTCCTTAGAGCAGCCACAGAAAATATTTAGCTTGCTAGTTAACATTTAATGCTTATTTGTTCGATAATTCATGTTTAATAATGGATGTTTTAAATATTTAATAAGTTATTTAATGTTTAAATTATACTAGCATACACACTTAATATTTTTATTTTTGCAACTGTTTTGAAGTTTTAATAACAAGGGCCAAGCTCTTAAAAACAGTGCTAGAAAGGGGGGCGGGCGGTTATATATGTGATGGATGGATGAATCAGTTCATTTTCAGTCCATGAACTATAAATTTTACATATGTTCATTTCTAAATCTGTTCTGCCCTACTCCTCTTTAAACTGAATTTTTAAAAAATAATCCATATGAAAATCTGTATTTAAATATTTACATTTGGCTATATTTTTCTAAAAAAACCATATTTTATATGATTTGCGAATTTTTTTTAAAGCCTGGAATTTAGAACTGCAATACAACATTTAGAAAATTATGGAAATTTAATTCACCAGAAAGTGTGAATCAATTTGTTTCTCTTCAAATGTACATTGTTCAGGCATTCCGTATGCTAGAATCCTAAATACTGATATTTAATCCAAGAAACATATTATAGGTAGTCTTTGACTTGGTACCAGAATTTCTGTTGCTAAGCAAGGCGCTGGTTAAGTGAGTTGTGCCCGATTTTACGACCTTTTTTGCCACAGTTGTTAAGTGAATCATTGCAGTTAAGTAAATCATGCAAGAGAATCTGGCTTCTCCCATTGACTTTGCTTGTCAGAAACTGGCTTGGAAAGTCACAAATGAGGATCACATGAAATTAGGTTAGTTAAGTCTTTTCTTGGGGAAAGGCTGTAGTCAAAAATAGAGTTCAAGCATTGATACAAAAGTCCTACATTCGGTCCATATGACATTCCTAAAAGTGCAATAATAATCACCATTTAAAAGAAAGCCTAGTTGTAGTTTTAAATGGACAAGGGATTTGTTTGTTTAGAATGAATTCATTTTAAGAATCCTGAAAAGATTTTTTTTCTAGTATATGGTCCTTTATCTAGTGAAATATACAGTGTCCAGATAAAAGAAAGATTTTTGTGGAGCATTAAATGTCTGTCTACTTTTTATTTCTTAAGAAATTAATGTATTTTGAGCCTTGGTTTTTTGGTTTGAATTTAACTTAGTGTCCTAATGGCATAAATTGATATAATTTGGGGAGCAGGTCTTGGTTTTCAATATTAGAAATGATGTATAATATATCCACAGGTTGATAGAGAAACAAATACAGAAGATAGGATTGAGTGTGTAGCTATACAACCCAAGGACAAAGCCAGCCTGAAGTCTCAACAGCATCCTTTTGTCAGAAACAGCATGATAGTACGTTCACAGACGTTCTCTCCAGGCGAGCGGAACCAGTACATCTGTAGGGTAAGATAAAGAGTGTTCTCAATGAACTCTTGCTAACTAAAGACTCATTTAATTTCTTTGGCAGTGGCTCATTGCTGGCAGTGGGCCACCTCTAGAGAACTTAGTGTCCATCTGTCAGCTATGAGGCTATGAAAATTATTGCTTTCACCTATAAAATAATGTGTAACTTCTCAGCTATTTGGATGTTAGCTTTGTATTAAGCTAGAATAAAGTTGTCGCAATTAACATTCCTTCACTCTTCCCGTCTTCCACTTACTGACATGCAAACACATGGTTTGAACAGGATGCTAAGGCATGAATTGTTTAACCATGATTTACTGAAGACAATTGCAATTGACTGTGTTTGCACCATATGCTACATTTAGTGGAATATATGAACCCAGTCATTCTTTCTCAATAGTCATGTGTAGAATTGGCTTGCAGACGCCAAAAATAATTTTTTCGTGGTTTTTTTTTTACTGTTGATACCCATTTCAGTGCAAATATTTATATTCATTTTGCTATTTTATGACATGTCTAGCAGCATGCAATTTTTGAAATATGATTTGCCAAATGAAAATAGCACTTCTTCTAAGAATACTTTCCCAAAGAAAGAAGGAAGAAGGTTCAACAAATTAGAATCTATCTGCTTTTTAATTTCCTGACAAAAATGAAATACTTCAAATAAAGTTGCTGTGTGCATGCGTAATCTGAAACAATATGTTCATACGACAGGGACAAAATATCAAAAACTCTATGCTGCAGATGAGTCATCAAGTAATCTGCTTTTCAGTATTTTCAACATTTATTTGCCCTCCAATGCAAAAGACGGTTCTTCATTGTAGTCTGTGAATCGTTCCTATTGGTATCTGGCCTTGCACAGTGCTCTTTTGAGAATTTTCTAAAGCTGAAAGAGACTTGTGTATTTGTCTTCCATTGTCCTTGCAGTTTATCTTTGACTGCAGTAGTAGTACCCCTCCAGGAGTTCTCTGACACTGTAACAGCAATTTTTTCTCCTGATACACACATCTACTTAAAGGAAACCATGTGATCGAGACTTGACTCTCCTCCTCAGGCTGTTACAAAACAGAATGGGAGGAATTGATCATTTCCTGATAGGGCTTCATAGTGGAATGAATTCTTCCATCCAAACTCCCTCCAGTACCAGGATGATCAATCAGTCTCAACCAAGATCTGTAAACATCAAATACTCAAATGTAAGAAGAAAAAGACAATCAAGGACAATCACTTTGTATGGTTCAGATTTTCTGTATAGCCACCTGCCTCCTTTTATTTGTGCTTTCATTTATTTAATAATGGGAATCCTTGTTAGACAAAACCTCTTTTTCCTCTCAGATCACTTGCACATTTCATTCCATACTGGAAGCAATTTGGGATTTATCTGGTATGCGTTCATAGCAATCAGTCCAGTTGAAAAATAAAATTACTAATGACAACACTCACCGCATATATCATCCCCTTGGGCCATGTCAATCCTAGATCACACCCTTCCAAGTAGGATGCTACATTGTTGCCATTAGTAACACAAAAAAACAGTAGTGTTAACAGCATCTGCCTCATTAAAGATCAAGAAGTGAATATTTTTTCTGTATATTAAGTTATTGGTGTTTGAACTGTGTTGTTTTATCAGTATTACATTAATTATCTCTTATGCAAAACTGTAGTCAAATCTAACAGATATGCAGTGGTTATTTTTGCTAGTTTTAATACCAGTAGCTTTTTTATTTTAGCTCTACCCACTCTGTTTCAATTACTGTCTGTTCTATTTTGACAGCTGAATAGAAGCGATAGCGATAGCTCAACATTGGCCAAAAGAACTCTCTTTGTGAGAAATTCCACAGAACGGCGGAGCTTGAGAGTCAAAAGGGTAGGTATTGTTTGATCATTTATTATTCATTTCTTTATTTTCATCAAATATATTCAAACTTATAATAAAGGTTTATTTATAAAGCATTGCTTTGCATGTTACACAGATTGATGTGCATGCATGTACAATCTCTTATTGAAGATGTAGATCGTTATCTTGCCTCTTCTCTTATTCCAAGGTTGTATTCTGGTAAACAAAAAACAACGATTTATTTCTTTGAGAACAAGAAGTAGCAAAGGAAGTTTCTTGACATTGCATTTCTGCTTTTCTGAGAACTTTCATAGTAAAACTGGGCATCTAAAGGATTTTTCCAGGGTAGGAGTGAGGCTGCAATATAGGGGATGATCATAACTTGTAGTTAATTTGCCACAATATACTTTACAGTTGTTTTTGTATGTGGACATTTTTCTGGCAATCTTTTTCATAAATTTGACAATGCAACCCAATTTGTCAAGAAAAATGTAGGACTTGGACACAAAAAAACTGCTACATGTTAGTTCAGATCTTTGTCCAAGTTCACTATTGTTTATCCTTTCTCCCCAGAGATATAGATTGGAATCTTTCCCAGCCTTACTTGGAGAGATTAAGGATTAAATCTAAGCATGCAAAGCAAAGACTCTGCAACTGATGGAAATCTTTCCTTCAAATTAGACATTTATCACAGCAGTCAGTGGCAAATTCTTTTTAGTTTAATTTAACTTTATATTTCAATTTTGAGGCCACCTGATTTCACCGCAAGTCTGGACAATTTATAATTAAAAAGAATCATAAAGACAACTACATATATCAAAGAAATTGAGGTGGAGAGAAATGTTCTTGACCAGAATTTTAACTTTCACATTGTTCATCAGACACTTTTTCTCATCAACTAACAAATTTATACTCGTAGCTATTCTTAGAATTGTGTTTTGTTCCTGGAACTGTGAATGTTATATCCTCTTACACATTTAACTAAAAAAGGGAGAGATTGTCTCAGATAGTGTCAGAGAACAGGCCTGTCATTTCCAGTTCTAGTGACATAGCAGATTGGAGAGCTGCTACTAAGATTAATAGATCCATCTCAAAACAAGGTATATTCTTTTATTTTTTTCAGATTGTAAAGTTAACATCCAGACAATTTACTTCCAAATATATCCCAAGGAAACTGATATGTCCTCAAACAATGTTTTATTGTTATAGATTTATGCTTAATTTCAATTACATGGAACCCTTCCAGATTAGTTAAAAGGCAGAACAAGCTAATCACTTTGAGCACCATTTGTGAAGGAAAGGTGGGATGAAAATTTAACAAAAAAATAAATACATTCCTTGGCTTTCTTTAATTAAGCAATGAGGTATTTAGCACAAATTTACCCATAGGCTTGCTTTCTAAAATAAATTCAAGAGTTTCATAACTTTATAACAGAATTCTTTACAATACACAACAATACATGAATTTCAGAGCAGCCACGTATTGTACAGCCAGCGTTAAGAGAGAGAGAAGCAACCCTGAAAATCCAAAATTTTCTTTCTTTCTTAACACTATATATGCATATACCAGAACCTTCCCTCAATCTTTAATAAATTGCTGCTAGAGTTGCACTGCTAAATTGCAGTGTTCCCACTAATATTTCCCTAAGCAAAAACCGTTCTAGGAGACTGGGTAGCAGACACAGAATTAATAAGAAAAGTCCTTTGGCCATTGTTTCATTTACTCCAGCATTCTGTCATGGAATGGCCCATGGAAAGCTTACAAGCTTGGACTGCAGGGCTATAACTCTCTTTTCCTGATGTTGTCCAACCAAATGCAGCTAAGGCATGCTGCTTAAGGATTCAGGGGGTAATAAAAAACTATGCCTATTCATGGTCGTTGATTGCATGATCCTCCGTGAACCTGTCTAATCCCTTTTAAGAAATCTTCCAATTTGACAATCTTCCATAACTGCTAGCAGTGAATTCCAGTACAACTATTATAAAATATTGTCCTCCGGGTGGTCCTGAATCTTCTCTATAACATTAAATAACATTTTTTCCTCTCCCATAAATAGGCATAGCACTAGAGGCCTTTCTATGATGGCGGGTAGAATTCAGAATCTCTCAGCTTTTGTCCTGCCATTTGCTATAGTAATGTATTTTACTTGCATGCATTAGCAAGATGTTCACAATCTTTTTTTAAAAGTCAGCCGCCTTTAAAATCTCAGAGTTAGAAATATTACAAGCTTCTATTTTCCCCCCCTTAGGGATACCCTTCATCATAGTTGTACCAAAAATGTTGTGTTTTGATATTGAAATAAAGTTTAAAGATGTTGCAGAATATGTTTTTACTGTGTTATCTCATTTATGTTGCCTAAGGAAAATTGTATGACAGGTTCTTATCTTATAGGGGCTGAAAAATATTCCAGTTGTATAAAAACAACTGCAGAATAGCCGCCCCTTAGAGTTTAGTCTGCTGCAACTTCATTTGTACAAAAATAGTATCTTAGTGCCCATAGCAAATTTGTTATGTTTCACATGAGTATTGGGCTGTTCTCATGCAGTGCATGTATTATATTATATTCTTATTTTATGGAATTCCTGACAACTATAGCCTACTTGCCAGTCCAACTTGCGAAGAGCAGTGCGAGAGCGCCTGGTGCGTACTTCTCTTGACTTGGAGCTGGATCTTCAGGCATCCCGGACCCGTCAGAGTCGCCTGAATGATGAACTACAGACACTTCGTGCTCTTAGGCAGAAGTTAGAAGACATGAAAGTAACAGGGCAGACGGACCTTCCTCCATGTATTTTGGAGGATGAAAGATTCCAAAAGCTTTTGAAGCAAGCTGAAAAAGAGGTATGAACATGAACTAACTAATAAAGAGGCAAATGTATGATGTTTTAGTGTCTGCATGTACAGTTTTGACCAAGTGTTCATATAAAATTGAAATGCTCAGAATGTATACTATCTCTATATTATTGGTAATTTTTTTTCCTACTGCCAGGTACTGATTTGCATGGGGTTTCAGTGGTTTTAAATGTTCAGAAGTCACTGGCTTATTGTCTTAGAAGAGTGCAGGCATTTAAACAAATTGTTTAGAAAAATGGATACTGGTTTAATGTGGTAAAGCATCCCCCCCCCCACATTCCATTCAGCCTACAGTGGGGTTTTTTTGCTGAGAACTTTCCTGTTTTTTCTAACACTTCAGAATTTATTAGTATAGTTCAAATTATTGAGTCCAATAATCATATGGTGCTAAAAATTAATTTAGTAATTAAATGCCTTTGGATATCAATAATCACAGAATTGCCTTAGGAGGATTAATTTTAGATGTTACAGGGTCTCAGGAGGTTTCTATATTTAACCAAGAGGATAGCTATTTTTTGGGGGGGGAGAGAAAGTTATTTCCATTCTGCCTTTAAGAAACTGCTTCCTAGTTTTTAAAAACATTTAAGAATATGGCAGAACTGGTTGTAAAACTGTTGCATTCTAAATATAGAAAGATCATGTTGCCTCAAATTTAGGAAAACCAGATAATTAAAGCTGGGTTTTTTATTAAACAACTTTCTACTTCTATAAATGACTAAATATCTACAAAATCCACAAGACGTTTTAGATTCTTAAGGAATTTCATTATAACCAAACTCACATCATCTTATTTATTTATCCAGTTTACATAGTTGCTCATATCACAAAACAATATACAGTGGTGTACAATGAAGCTAAAATAATAAATATCTAAAATAATAGTCAATGTTGATTATTTAAAAGGTTAAAAATTATAAAAACAGAGCTAAAACTAAGAAATAATAGACAAAGAGATATTAATAGTAATGGAACTACCTCACTAGTTCATCCATCTCCTTGGGGTCCCCAGGCCTGCTGGTGTAACTTGAGGGACTTTCAGAAGCATAAGGCCAATCTCACCTCAGGGATGAAGATCCCACAATGTGGATACCACAGCAGAAATAGTCCACTGCCAAGGGCCCACCAAATGTTGTTCCCTAGACAGTGGGGTATCATCAGCCCCATGATGGCCTGTTGCCTTGTCCACACCTCATTTACTTTATGAGAACAGGATCTCTGGTTTTAAAATGACTGGACCAGATTGGAAATGTACACTCTTACAGTGCAACATCTGTTTTAATATTTTCATGGTCATGTATATCTCTGAATAGTTAAAAAGCACTCACGTAGTGCCATCTTCAGTTGTAATTTGTTTACAGAAGCAAGCCTACCATGGAAATACTGTACATTATCCTAATCTGGCAAAATCTTGCTTAATAAGAGATTTGCCTTTCTGGCAGGAAAAGGAATATAAACATTTTTGCTGATATACTTAAAGTGAGTTTGACATATAGGCGATCCAGAACACAGGTAGTCCTCAATATACAACTATAATTGGGATCAGAATTTCCATTGTTATACAAGGTAATTGTTAAATGAATTGTGCCTGAGTTGATGATCTTTTTTTGCCATGGTGCTTAAGGAAATCACTGCAGTTGTTAAGTGAACCAAGTGTTAAGTGAAGCCATTTTCCTCCATTTACTATGCTTGTTGGAAGCCAGTAAAAAGATCATAAATGGTGAGCATATGATCCTGGAATAGTACAACTATCGTAAATACATGCTAGTTGCCAAGCACTCAGATTTTGATCACATGACTAGAGGCATTTTGCAGCGGTCATAAGTGTGAGAAATGATTATAAGTCACTTTTTTCACAGCCATTGTAATTTTGAATGGTCACTAAACAAATAGATGTAAATTGAGGATTACCTGTACACCTCTATATTCCATACTCAATATTTTTAAAAGTATCTCCTCCCGCATATCCTCATCTCTTGAAACCTAGATTGGGTTTTTCTTTGTTAGTTAGTTTGTTTGTTTAGGAAAAATTTTACCCTGTCCCATGCCAGACTGGCTTATTTGGACAGAAACGATAAAGAAAAAATAATTCCCTGACATGACTTCATCAATATGAGATTATTCTTAATCTGCACTGATGATGCCCACAATCATTTTAGGTCAAAGGCCCAGTGAAATAAGATTATTTTCCTATGTTATAAAAAAAAAACCAGGAAAGTGGAGCCTCATGATCTTATGGCAGAAGAAAATTCCATAAAATGGGGGCTACTATAGAAAATTCCTGTTGTCTTACCCACAGTCCATTTAAGTTATGAGAAGAGGAGTCTCTCTCTTTGTAAATGACCAGACCAGATTGGAAATGCACATGATAGCAGGGCCAGATCTGTTTTAAATATTTTCATGGTCGTGTACTGCTTTGAATAGTTCAAAAGCATTCCTAGGGTGCCCTCTTCAGTTGCAATATGTTTACAGAAACAGCCTACTGCAGAAATACTATACCTATTACAATGCCGAAGTCAGTAAACACTTTAAAGGCTTTTAATATACTAATATAAAAAGTTAAGGGAAGTATTAAAGCAGTGGAGTATTCTATTAACACAAAAGGAGGGCATTTAACAAAACCAATCAACATCACAGGGAGCAGATAAAAAATATAATTTAGACTGTGTATTATATACTTTTAATTGTCAGAAAAAAAATTAAACCCTTAGCTAAAAACTGATTATAAAATTCCAGTGGTATTTTTTTCTTAGCTCATCCAAAGGATAATTAGATAGCTTATTGGGTATGCAAAGCCACTTTGCCGTGCAAGGTTTTTTGTGACCTGCTGTCTTTTTTAGATGCTGTTAATCCATCTACAGGTGCTAATAGGAAGGGTTGGCATGCTAATAGAGCTTCTATTTGGGGCATAACTTTCTGGTGTACAAACATTTGCCCACGGATTACAGTGGATTAAAGAAACTGTCAAGAATTAGGTAGACCTTTTTTATTCATCAACATCTTAATTAAATCAGACCAAAGTCATTTGAATTGCAGTGCCAAGATGCCTTTCCTTTTATTTGTGCTGAAGATGGTTTGCAAGGTGCTTACTTAACTCCTCTATAATATTATGAGTTATTAAATGTGGCTTGTAATTTTTTTTCATTAGGCTGAACAGTCAAAAGACAAAAAAAAACAGGGATTAAATGCAGAAAAATTGATGAGGAAAGTTTCAAAAGACGTGTGCCGATTACGAGAGCAAAGCCAGAAAGTGCCATTACAGGTGCAGTCTTTCAGGTGAGGAGAATTTGTATCTCTATGAGTTTTGTAAAACTGTTCAGCAATTTCTACATTGAAATTTTCAGTTTAACTATGCAGCATATCGTTCTAGAATTAGACAGCTCTGTGGTAAATTTCACTAGAGTTTCAATCATTTACAAGATAAATTAATTCAAATGTTCTGAAGTAAATGATCAAAGATCCAAGATTTAGCTTTGGAGTCCCATGTCCTAAACCAACTCTTTGGATAAAGAACTAGTTTTTTTCAATAAAAGTAAAATACTCTTGTTTTATGTCTATTGTCTATTAAAAATAAATTCACTATAATTTTCCTGAAATACTTATGGGGTGGGCAAAGGATCATATCAGTTCTGCATATGAATGTGATAAATTGAATGTGTAGGTATTATATTCAGAGATAGCTTAAAGAAATATATCTACTATTTCTATCGGGAATAGGATTAGAGAAAAAAGTTTGGCCGATTTTAGGACATTTCTGTCCAGTTAACAAATTATTTACACCAGAAATTATTTACACTTGTTTTCAGCATCCTGACTGTCAATAGTCAGTTTTTCCTAAGTAATTCACCTGGCTAGAAACTGATGACCAGAATAAAGTTCTATCTATCTATCTATCTGTCTGTCTTTCTCTGATGAAATAGTGGTTACAGTTCAAATTAAAACCATGGCCATTTTGGTTATTGGAAAACTTCCCTGACCTCTTCCCTAAATGTTAGCCAATCTTCTTTGTAACCACTAGATAAGGGAACTGTTACTGTACAGGATTAGGAGAGCCTATTCACAGTAAATGCTTTTACCTCTCTGACCCAGCCCCCAAGGTGGCTGGAAAGAAATGTTCTAACAATGGATCTTCCATCTTGGAGACAGCCTGCTGCTGAGGAGGCTGAAGTCAGACCAAGGTAATTTGGCAGGAAAGTAGTATTTTCCATCAGAAAACAGAAAAAGACTGAAATGAACTTCTTATGTCAGATAAATGTCTTCAGAGGGTCAGTGACCTGCAGTTGGCCCACTGCAGGACTGTTCCTTTCCATCTGACCATGGAGCTCTGTATGTCCATGGCCATTTCTGCTTTGGCTGCTACAGAGAACAGAAGAGTTGGAGTGTTTTGTTTTGATTTTGTCTCAAGAAATACTGTCCTTGTATAAGTTTCTTCTATGATGTCACTAGTCCCATTGGTAAGCTCCAGCTGGAAAATTGTCCATTTCCCGACTCAGAATTTGGTGTGGTTGTTCCCATGAAAACAAAAGATGGGATCTGGTCATTGCATCCTTCTAGATCATAGTGATTGGCTGCCTTCAGAATTACCAAGCAACTCCGAGATCTGGTCAAAATTGTTCCCTCCATGGTGGATCTAGTCTATCAAAAATTCTTATTCCCATTACAACCTTAAGGCTACTACCTGCATCTACTTTCCCCCAATTCCACTCCCCCTCAACCACACCCTTCTTGGCTAATGAACCTATCTAACCACTGTCATTCCCCACCATAGATCCTAGTAACGAGCCTCACCATCCATTTCTACATCTGCATTCCTCTCTTTCCATGTCCAAAAAGCCCATTCCCAAGTGGGCGGTTGATCATGCCTGCCAACGCTCCAAGTCTGCACACAGAAAAAAAGACCACTTCAGTAAACAGGAGCCTGGACCAGATCCCAGACAGCAAAATATCTGAGCCCTAGCAGGGCTCAGGTGAGTGACTCAAGCTGTCTCTGTTCCAATTGCCCCAGCTCTCTCCAGCCATATCTCAGGTTTCTACTCTGCACTGCTTCTTGTAGCAAAAGTGGAGCAAAGGTAACAAGGGACTTAGTGGCATTGCTGCACTGGATCTACTCTGTTCTCATGCATAAAGATAGACACTCTAGTCCAGGGCTGTCAAACTCCCGGCCTATGGGCCGGATGCATCACGTGCTGGCCACGCCTACACCCAGTTTAGCAAAGGACAAAGAAGTCTCGATACAGCACATCATGCCACAGTGATAATGTGAGTTTGACACCCCTGCTCTACGCAAACCTTGCCATCATTACCAGCTAGCGCATCATTACCAGCTAGTGCCAGTTAAGGTAGACAAGAACCTCCACCACCACTGTTACATTCCAAATGCTGCCCAAGTACTTAACAGAATCCAATGTGGTGAGTAATGAAGCTGACTCTGCTGGATTGCATATCTCATTGCACCCTCCTCTATATTGACTTCCCTGGTTACTAAGTGCCTCCTGCCTCCGTCTCTTCTGTTTCCTTGGAATGCAACACACTTGTAATCTCATTTTTTTCATCCATCCAATCTACAAAGCAGACTTCCAAAACAAATCCCAACTCTTGGTGTGTAAAATCAACATTTATGTTCTTATTCACCATGTTGTCACCAGGTAGGAAGAGAAACTATGGAAGCCCTTGGTAGAAGAAAGGCACATTGTGTCTCCCATAACTTTCTAAACTAGTTAAGTGGCCTATCGCAAAACTAAATATTTTTACAGAAATATCATTTGAGTGCTACCCTACTTGAACTCAGTTAAATTGTATTTCTAATCACTATGTTAAAAGCCTAAGGATTTGTTATATAGTGCTTTGAGGCAAATTGCTTCTTTATTCTTTTATCTTCTAGTATTGGAGTCTATTATATGTTATCTAGTATTGGAGTCTATTATAAATTAAACACATTTTTGTTTCCCTTATATTTATTTTTAAGGGAGAAGATGGCATACTTCACAAGAGCGAAAATAAGCATACCAGCTCTACCAGCTGATGATGTCTAACAATATTTTGCATCAAAGGTGTTGTTCATTTTTTAAGTGAATGCTTTTATATTATTGTTCTACAATCTTTTAAAGACATATTTTTGAATTCAATTGTAGATATTGTTTATAAAATGCATATACTATGCTCTAATGTAACATTTCAAATGTGCAGACTGTTCCCTTTGTCTTTTCGCTAGAAATATAAAGCAAAATATACACTGATACACCAATGAGTCTAACTTTGTACAGTTTGTATATGTAAAAACAAAGGAAATCCTAGTATGTATGAACTGCACTGCTGCTCTATATCATGCAATGTATCCCATATGTTTCATTTCCCTGCTTATTTTTTTTCACAAGGACAGACTGTGAAAATGGCTGTTGAGCCATCTAATAGGTTTTGCAAAAAAAAAGTGGTAGTAGTAGTAGTTGTAGTATGTACATAGCTTTCAGGAAATGTTGAGTCCTCTTCCATGCCAGCAGGTCTGTTTAGTGCATACAGGTTCTGTTTAGATTTCTGCTGTCTACATGGGAACTTTCATATCTGACAAAAAATCTTTTTCCCTTTCTACCTTTTTTTTTTTCTTGAATGAAGGAAGAGATCTAGAATACTAAGCTGGAATAGTATCCTTTTTGAATGTACTGAATTTGGGGCTGTATTTCAAATCTCACTGTATCTAAGAGCTTGGAGAGAATATGAGGGAAGTATGTATAACCCTCCATGTGTTAAAATTGATAATACCCAAATGGCAGCTGTTTTAGGAAAATGGACTCAAATTCACTTTTAAACCTAAGTATTCAAAGAATGAAAATTAAAACTAATATGTAAATATATCTAGTAAGAGCTTATTAAAATAGTTACATTCATGGAGCCCAAACATCCATTTTCACAAGAATTGTTCTTAACAAATTTATTTCTCTAAGGCAGTGTTTCTCAACCTTGTCAACATTAAGATGCGTGGAGTTCAACTCCCAGAATGTGGGGAAATCTTGGAAATGAATCCCACGCATCTTAAAATTGCCAAAGTTGAGAAACACTGATCTAAGCACCCATTGTATACTATTGTTATAGAGATTTCTTCTAAGAAACCTTGATAATGAGCACTTAAAATAATATTAGTTGGATTAAAATTAAATAGACCATGTAAAATGGTTCCTAAATTAATTATGGCACAATAAGGATTAAACATGATCAATAACCTTAGTTTGTTTAACCAGCAACAGGTTTAATACAAGGTGATTTTTTTTTTAATTGGTTATTCTCCAAAATCAGCTTCTGGCTACAAGTTTACAATAGGTTCTAGGCAAAGTATTTGAAAAGGGTCTATGACAGTTTGCCGCAGCCAACTTGATGCCAACTTGCTATGGACAAGTCACCATGGACAACTCACCTTGGCCAACTCGCTGCAGCCAACTCATTGTGGGACAAGAGTTACACTAATATCAAAGAAATTGTGGAATAGAATCATTAAAGAAAGGATGAAAAAGAACAGACAAAATGAAGTGTGAATGGCAAAAAAAAAATTTTTTAATATTTTTTTTAAATAATTAAATTGAATTGTTAAATGGCAAATTGTCCCGCAGCGAGTTGGCCATAGTAAATTGGCCATGGCGAGTTGGCCATGGTGAGTTGGTTGTGGCGAGATGTCCCATTCTGATTTTAAAAGGTGCTTCACAAAGCACATGTGGGCACATCTGAAATCCCACCCCAAATTGTTCTTTCTCAAATTGCTGAGGAAACTACTGCACATCTTCCAGGAGGCTCAAGTTGGAAGTGGCTGCTTTATCAATCATCCTTCTAGGTAGAGGTACTTTTCTAGCTGACCTTCAGTTATCGTGCATGTATCCACATGTGCAGAGTCTGTGAACATGTTTAAAGTCTAGAAAATCTGTGCCAAAACTTTGGAAGTATCTCTTCAAGGACTTTTGCTTCATTCAGTCCATCAAGGCGTTTTGCATAGCCGTAGTACAGGCACAGGTTTTCTTGGCATCCTCACTTCCCTTGGTAATTCTCATCTGATAACCAGGCACTGATTAGTTTTGATATCATCATCATGGAACACATGGTTATTAATGCCTTGTTTCAGTGGTAATGTCACAGTTTTGTAGAACAGACCAAAGCAAGGCATCTAATTATTTAAGAAGGGATTGAAGAACTAGTAGTGATAAGTGTCTTTACTAAATTTAATCTGCATGCCATACTCCCCACTGACTAAATTAGAACTTCTCAGTTTATAAGAACAGGCTATTTAAACAATGTAACTATTGCTTCCAAGCTATGGAACATAAGATAATGAGAGAATGAAAGTTATTCATGCAGTTTTAAAGCCATTTGATGAAAGTGACATATAGTTCTGTATGTGATACATATTCACATACACACACAAAAAGACCCCGAGGAAACAAAACACTAATTGTGTACTTGTTCATTTTGCAACATAATTGTATATTGACATGCTGTATTTTATTTTTCAAGGATATAATAGTATTGTTGAAAAAAATAGGAGAACATTTACAGTATGTTCATTGCCATCCTTAGAATTACAAAAGGAAATAAATTATTGTGTCTTAATTTATTTTTGTAAATCTCCCAAAGGGTCCTATTATTATGCACAACTATGTGTAATTATTCAGATCTTTTCAATATTGCTTCTACTTGGAAGTAGGAAACTGCTTAATATTTCCTGGGTGCCCCTCTTTTTTTTTAACCCATCTTTTAGAAGTGAACTAAACATGTACATGCCATTTACTCTGTCAAGGTCAATTGTCTAAAAGCTGAAGTCGCAAAGTTATTTAATATAGAAATGAAGGCTGATAATTTCAGCTTCTCAGTTTGACATTACAATATAATAATGTTTTAGAATGATGTATAGAGTTGTATCTTGTGATTTATTTATTTTCAGTCTTATTTATGTACAGTACAGTTTAATATAGTTCAGTTCTGCACATTTAAATTTGCGGGTTAAAGAAAGCTACTGTGCAAATTGTTTTAGGGACACATACAAATATACTTCCCTCTTTTTCTTCTGAAGTTATGCCACAATATTTAGAGAGAAACAAAAAGAATAATATATTGGCAAGACAAATTTTGTTGGATGTTTATAAAAAGGATCTTCCATCCATGTCTTCTTTCACATACTAAAATTGCAGCAACCTTAACTAATATTTAAGAAAACATTTTGAAGTCCTGGAAGTCTTACACAAAGTCTGTTTAGCATTTGAAACAATTTTGAAAACTGTGATCATAGACAAATACCAGTCAAGTCTCATACTACACTAATATCATTTTTATCATAAAAGTTACCTATCAGAGAATAGAACAAATGTAATAATACCTTGATTATCATTACTTCAGTACAATCCTGCACGTCGTATTACAAGTATTATACAATATTGTTTAGCCAAATGAACAAAGTTAGCAAATCTTTTATTGGATGAAACTAAACTTCAATTTTTATACAGTTATGTTATATTTAAGTATTAAATGCTCAGAACTGAACTCAATATTTAATCAAGTTGTATCACAAATGTCTTCTATCCTAATATTGCCTGTATATGTACACATCACCCAGTTTAACCTTTGTCTCTGCACTTTTCAATTGTTTCAATGATTTGGAAAAATACAGTTTTTTAACAGTAACTTTTGCATGCTTCTATTCTTTACCAATACCAGTTAAATCAAGTTTATGTGATTTGTGCAAATGTTCACATAAAACATTCATTAATAAGACCATGTCATAATGGTGGTCCATTAATCAGCATTATGGATGGGTGGTTTCTTGAGTAACAATGATTATGTAAACTGTACTTATGTGAGGTCCTACACAAACCATAATCCATGACAGTGAATGATTTTTTTTCTGATAACATTTTACATACTAAGATATAATATAAAACTGACTGGATCTGAAACTCTGAAATGCAGCAAGTCCATGCTCTGTTTTCATTTTATATTACTAAATGCAGATTTTCATGGAAACTGAGGTCCATCCCTATTTTCAGAATGGGAAATAGACTTTGTAATACAGAGAAGTCATTTTTAAAAATACATTTTATGACACTGGAAATCTGGATTCTTCAATATTAACAGATATGTATATGATAGATAAGGTAATAATATCTTAAATCTGTTTATATAATACATTGAAACGTGTCTATTTAACTAATAATACAAATCAAACTACATAAATGTAGATTATGCTAAAAAGGAATAGATGTAATTTTCATCCTAAATTTAATTTTAATATACTTGGCAGATTTTTTTTTAGTTTAAAATGATTTAGCTATTGTCAAAAAGACTAACTCTTCTGTGCATTTCTTCTGTGGCCTAACAAAAAGAATTATGATCAATTCTGTGCAGAGAAGTAGAAATCCACTGGTAACCAATGAACAGTGTGTTCCCATATTCCCATCTGACAGCTATCTTTTGAGTAGCCGCCTATCAAATTTCAACAGTGGGCATACTTCAGAGAAATAGAGCACATCAATGCTTATACAACTAGCACTTTTTGTAGCTTTTACTCTTGATGTTCTGTCATCAGACAATTGTCCATTTGTGAAGAGTGTTAAAATTCTGTAAACCTTGACTTCTTTAGGCAAAGCTAAAAGAAAAAAAATGCATTTTACATTATATCCTTTCTTTCCTTTTCGTACTACCCATGTAGCTTTCCAGAGCACCTTCCTTCATTTCATAAACAATAAGGCTATTCTAGCCTTGCAAGCCACTTAATAGGTTTAACAATATTTTCTTATAAAATACCATTAACTTTTCTATTAAGCAATATAATCAGAAGTATACAAGTTTTAGCATTTGTGAATATACTTTGAGTTTGAGGATCAGTGAAGAAATGTTGTGTTATTACTATCTGTAAATAGGTACAGTAAATGTTCTCACATTTAGATTATTTGTTCATTCCAATGATATTTTAATAGAGAAAAATGACAAATCGTGATTTCAAAAGTATTATACTCATAAGATCCATTCTACACTGAAAATACAGTTCAAATATTAATATTTTACTTCTATTTAGGAAACAATAGTCAATCCTTACTTGGATAGATTTAACTATGTAATTGAATTCATATTCATTCAGAAGCAAATCCACAGAGTTTAATAATGTTTTCCTCCAGATAAGTACAAATATAATTAACCTAACACTCTTAAGTTTGTAAATTCAATTATGTAACTTGGAGCTGCTTAATAAAAGACATTACACATTATAAATGGATGGCACAGAAGCAATCCAGTTTTTAAAAGATGTAAACAAAAAAAAAAGAATGCTGTCATCACACAGTAAAATTAATACAGTCTTTCTCAGACTTTAGAAAGTATATTGGGATCATATATATACTTAACACTCAAATATCAACACATAACACAACAGAACCGATTCTTTACAATACCAGTATTTCACATCTAATTAAAATATTTTGTTAGCTATTCCCTTATATCTTAAAAATAGGTAGAGGCAACAGCATACAAATAAGGGGGGGAAACTTGGTGTTTTCCATGCTTTAACATGAATCCTAGTTTGTAGGTAGAACTGGAATCTATTAACCAGTATTGCTAATTGAAGGTTTATTTAAAGATTTTGCTTCATATTTGAATTTGTAGCAGAAAGTTTAAATGACAATAGTCTTTGAATTTTAAGACAGTAGAGAAACAAAAACAGCCATTTTCTGAAAATCAAGTACCAAATTTAGCAGGGTATGATTGTGTAATATGAGGATTCATATTTTTATGACTTATTTGAGCTTTGGGCATTTTTGTTTTTACAGTACATTTTAAGCTGAAGTAGACAAAAATATATGATGACGTTTTCTATAGTCATTTTAATCTACTCTTGTTGTGAAGCCAGCCAGCCTTGTAATAAGAAGGATAAAACTACTCTTGAAATAATAAGTTCAGGAAAAATATTAGAAACTCAAGTGTAATTAATCGAGTAAGGAACAAAGCGTCCTTTAATCTTAATTGGAATAAGGTTCTGCACACTGTGTTTAAGTGCCTGAAAGGAAAAATAGGGTCTCCTGTGTCTCTCAGACTCTTAGACTTCGGGGTCTGTTGTTACTTTCCAAGTGTTGACAAGCATCTAGCACACCTGCCACTGTATAATGGACCGAGGACGATTGAGTATCAACAGAACAGACGCTGCAATTTAGCAATGAGCCTCCAAAAATGAGACAGAATCCAGCAAACCAGCCTATAAAAAGTGCTTCCCCAAAGTCCCACCTCGGAACGATGTCTGGAATAGTTTCATCCCAAAATTCCTGCACAGTGGTATGAGCAACCCAAGACACTGGGACTAAGGCTGCAGCTCCTGATATCCAGCAGAATATTCCTCCCAGCAACAATAACCGCTTCTTTAGATCCTGTTGTTGTTCTCCAATCTTTAAACAATCCAATCCAAAACTTGAGAGTAAGAGACCAGAAAGTCCTAATCCATTGGATATGAACATCAGAATCCTAGAAATTTGGAGCTCAGGGGGTAACGCTAAAAAGGAATCAAATTCTTTGCACTGCATTCCCCCTTCTTCATGGACCACACAAGCTTGCCAGAGTCCCATTGTCCAGATCTCCAATTCATTCAATTCTAAATTGAGATTTTTCCACTGAGGTAAATAAGTAGTGAGGCAGGATAAGACCCATCCTAACAGGCAAAATAAAATCCCTGCTAACTGCATTATGGTTCGGTTCACTAAAGCCATTGTAAAGGATGCAATCAACTGGCTGGAAAATCTTTTGGCCAGGTTTTTTGGAACTTTGACTTTATATAGTGGCTGCAGCTCCAATGATGGTTGCTCTTTGCTCTCCTGAATATAAGCTTTAACTATTAACCCTTTAAGAACTCTGAAACATGTTTTTGTTCTTCCTGAATATAAGGTTTCTTGCAAAGGACGAAGGACTCTGCTTAACCATGAGTTGGGTTTTGTGATAAGGATTTGATCTGTTACCTTTCAATTTGCTTGGTAAAATTATATCCCAATGCCTGATGATTGCAAGTCTGAGGATGAACAAAGAAAGCTCTATGACCCCTCACCTAAAAAAAAACAACAGAAATCTTTGTGCTTCAATACGGATTAATTAGATTTTAAGTGGTGATAAAAAAAACAGGTCTGTCTGCAACAGGACTTCATTGTAATAGCTAAATTTGAGATTTCAGGGCTTCAAATCAAGGCCTTGTAGAGAAAGGCATCCTGTTTTTCTATCTTCCGTACTACTATACTTCCTTAGTTAAATGTATACATTAAGTCTTATCTTTCATTCTCATCATTTTTCTGCAAAGAAAGCTTTGAGATATATTGATTTTCTGTCCTGTCTGAAGTTACTTTTAAATGGGCTTTCTTTACATCTGAGTAGTTCAAGAACAAAAGGTTTGGTGTACTGGTTAAGATGTCGACCTAGAAAGCAGCAGACTATGAGTTTCAGTCCCACCTTAGGCATGAAAAACCAGGGGGGTGACTTTGAGCCAATCACTCTCAGCCCAACTCATATCACAGGTTATTGTTGTGGAGAAGATAGGAAGGAGTATTGGTATGTTTGCTGCTTTGAGCTGTATGTGAAATAATATGCAAGATAAATATCTTTTTCAAAAATAGAAGTTTGAGCTAACAACTGATGTCTAGTAGTACTCAAGAATCTACCATTGACAAAGATTATTCATTAGCAGGTTTTAAATATAAATCTTAGAGATTGAAACAGAGGCATTTGTGACTGTTTGGTAATCCATTTCCTCAACAGGTATAACTAAGGTCTCATTCGTTTATATTACTGTCATAAAAACACCTTAAAACTTTTCTACTAGGAGTGCAAAGAATGAGCTATGCAAATTAGGGCATGCATGCACAACTGATTTTCTTATTTTAATAATATGCTTATACTTGCTAACCCATAGGAAAAGCAGGCTCTTCACCATCAAGAATGTTAACTCAATACAGAGAATGTACTTTAGATTAAGAACTGTGTCATTGCTTTATTTCATTCTGCAATGGCAGCTAGCAAAAGTGGCTAAAATGGCTTTAAATTCTTCATTTAAAAAAAAACACTCTTTAAGATTAAAATAAGAGAGGAAGAATTTCACAATTTCCACTTCTTCATAATACTGGCAGTGATAGCAAATTTTGTCCTGTTTGTTGCCCATTCTCTCTTGCGGGGTTGTGGTAGATCTCATAGAAATAGTACTGGGTTTTTTTTTTAGAGTTCATGGTATTGCTCTACTACTGAGTGTAGGATTACAACTAGGTTTCAGTATAATATTTGCATAGTGAAGTTTTAGAATTGTCTTTAAGGAAATTGAATATTTGCCAAGATAGAGATCTTGTTTGATCAAAATCAAACACATTCTCATCACTTCCAGGATAGATTACTGCAATCTACTTAATCTGATGCTGCCTTTGAAGATTATTTGGAAACTGCAATTGGAGCAAAATATTGTGGCCTGCGTTTCTAGTGAGTAAGAGCTACAACAGCTCTAAAACACCAGTAGGCTTTGGAGTACAACTCATAATGCTGGCTCTAGCTATAAGGCCCATCACAGCTTGGCCATCAAACAGTCCAGTTTGTCTCCTGCATATAGACATCTTATGCTCTCATCTTGTGGAGGGATGTTAGACTCAATGCTTCTGCTCTGCAGTGCTGAAAGTGCCTCTTTTCTGAGATTTGGTTAGTGCCCATGCTGATGTCCTTTGGAAAGGATGTAAAGACAATGTAATTCAAGAATTATTTGTTATGGTCACCGATCAGCCCCTGCAGAGATATAGATTATTCTTAACTGATGCAATTGTTTTAACAGTTTTATTTTGTTCTTGTTTTTTATAACCTAATATGTGAACCACTGGGAACCACACAGAACTATAGAAATATTGTAAGTAAATAAATAAATTTATCTAACAGGAGGCAAATGCAAATTAAAAAAACCTTCACCGGTAATGCTGTATCCTGTGTTGTGAACTTCTGAAATTCTGTACAAAATCTGTAGGCTAAAATTATACCTCTAATAATATTAGAAATGTTGGTTTTGCTTGCATTAATTTCGGTACACATTTATTTGTTTTTCTCCTTATATCTAGACTAGCCATTAGAAGTTGTTATCCTAAAAAAGATTCCATTACATAGAATACAACACAATTCTCTTTAAGGTGAGCATAAGAATAATTAGCGTTGTGATTGATCTCTTGGAAATGCTGAGAACATAATACACTCCTATAATAAGAGTTAACTGTGCATTGCCGTGGTTAGCGTGGAAGTCACATGAAGTTGTCTTCAAGTTGAGCTCAATTTCTTACAAATTCACAGGTATGTAAAGTCTTTGTTGCAGCTTGTTTTCTTCTTTGCTTGTTTTCTTCTTAGTCTTAAATTTGTAATCAAAAGCTGGAGCCCAGAAAATAGCTTGTAGCTGCTGTGTGCTCCCAAATAACCATGAGATCCTTCCTTGAAAATAAAACTGCTTTGTGTCTGTTTCTTTATCTTTCTCCTTGCTCTAAATTTAAAGCTTCTATTCCACATGGTTTATTATCACTGCCAACACTTGGGTCCTCATGGAGCTCCTCCAAAACGTTCATGTTATTTCTTTAATATTTCCACAGTTTTTCTTTGGAAAATGTTAATTTGCCTGCTTTTATTTTTTTTCCCTGACATTGTCATTATTATCCAATTCACAAGTTCATACTGTATTCTAGGATTACAGAATATTCAACCCTGCTTTGTTCTCTAAGATATCTGTTATGAAATCTGTTATACAATGATTACTCTGAGTAATCACAAGTTAATTTTCTCTAGCTAAAGTATTATATATTCACTTTGCAGAAATGCAGTGTACAATGGACAATATGCCCATCACATCTCTGGGAAAAGGCCTGGTATCCCACATTTATCATGACACGTGAATAAATGTGAATTGCATACATGTAACATATGCTCATCTTTAGCAATATTGAATACTAGTAATGATGTTGAATAACATTGCTGGTGATATGGCTGCTACTTCTGCTGGTGTGGCTACTATTAAATGAAAAATTATTGATGAAATATTGCACAAATATTCAAAATAACTGTTCTATATATTTTATGTGGGTTAGTTATACTTAGTGGTGTGCTGCTAAATGTTCAAAAATCAGCTCTGCTAGCACCATTGCTGCTGCCACACAGCATCACTAAATGAGGAAGAGCTGACTGGCACTCTAGATGTCAAGGCTCAGCTCTGCTCTCAGCAGATTAACAAAATGGCAGAAAATTAACTATCAGCTTTCATGACATAATGAAAGTTGGTCCAGCACACTACTAGTTATATTCGTCGAATATTAAAAAAATCCATTATAGATACCTTCACCACCAGAGGATATGTGGCATTGATATTGCAACAGATAAACCGTTGTCCCTGTTACTTTTTCAGTATAATCCAGCTCTTGTTTTTTAGATCTCTGAAAAAAGAAACAAGCTTCTTTTTTCTGTCAAGGGGGTATTTGGGAAGAGGCTGAGTCAAACTGGGTAGGAGTCAAAGTGGCGTAGGAGGCTAATGCTTCCTACTAAGGCAGGATTTAACATCCAGCTGCCTGCAATTACTGTGAGTTCAATTCTCACCAGGCTCAATGTCGACTCAGCCTTCCATCCTTTCTAAGGTGGGTAAAATGAGGACCCGGTTTGTGGGGGCAATAAACTGACTTTGTATAAAATATACAAAAGTATGAAGGCTATTGCTTAAAGTATTGTAAGCCACCCTGAGTCTCCGGAGAAGGGCGGCATATAAAAATAAATAAATAAATAAATAAACTACCTTGAATGATCATTGCCCCCTGGGTCTTACAGTCTTAAGTGTTAGATCCAATTAATATAACTAAGTTGTAAGTAAATTATCAAATAGGTTTTTTCTTTTTCTTTTTTTAATTTGATTTTTATTATAACATATAGTGATACATTCAATACATTTCCGGTTCATTGGTGCAAATATATACATATATATATCTACATGCATTTTAACTTGTCTTTTATTTGATATTGTTTCTTAAAGCCAAATTTAATTTTAAGACATTTAAGGATAATAGTGCTCCAATCTCTAAGATTAAATGTAATACTGTTCATTTCTCCATGGATTTTGTTGATTAATTAATACTTAATCTCTATACTCTATTTCCTTCTTTATTTCTTTTCCCCATCCATTCATACCACATGTCCCACACCCTATAAAATTCTGAATCTTCTCTGTCATTAATTTCTGAAGTCAATTTGTTCATTTCGGCGCACTCCAGTAGTTTCCCAATAACATGTTCTTGAGGTGGTATTTGTTTTTCTTTCCAATACTGGGCAAAGGAAATTCTAGCAACTGTCAGAATATGTATAATTAAGTACTTTTTCTTTTTTGCATATTCAATTTTCAGAATTCCCAGGAGAAAGGCTTTTGGTTCGAAATCAAAATTTTCTTTTATTATTTCTCTAATCCACATCCATATTATCCTCCAGAATTTTTGTGCCTGATTACAAGTCCACCAGCAGTGATAGAAATCACTGCTGGTGGACTAGAAGAAATGTGCTGATAGTCACATTTCCAACATTTAGGGCTCAAATTGGGTAGATCTTCGCTATCCTAGCTGGGGCCATATGCCATCTATAAAACAGCTTGTATTGGTTTTCCTTGTAAGCTGTCGCCTTTGTCATTTTAAGATTATTATTCCATATTGAATCCCATTTGTTCAGATTTATATTCTGTCTGATATTTTTGGCCCATGCTAACATCGGTTCTTTAACTACTTCCTCAGCCATATCGTACTCCAATAAATGGATGACAAAATTCTAGCCAAATTATATAATTATTTATCAAATAGGTTTTCAGTGTTTATTGTCTGTAAGTCAACTAAATAGAATCTTTGGGCGCTTTCTCCAGATTGTCTTGATATCCTGATTATGAGGTTGAAGAAGCCTTGAGCCAGTGCTTTATTTTGTGAGACCACCAGTACTTTGACTTTTTCATTCAGATGTATTTGGAGTTATGTAAGATGATGCTTGGTTTGTTCCATTTGATCTGTAGACATTTCATGCATCCAAAGGAACACTTGAAGGCACCATCATGCATATGTAAGTTCCCCTTTTCATACAGAAACAGTATTTTCTGCTCTACTAGTAAAACACAAAGGTTAGTATAGTCAAAATCCCATTTGTAACTCACTGTTTACACATGATGAATAGTCCATTCGTTTGATGACAGCATACAACAATGTGAATGGAAATAATGAAGTTCATGGAAAAGGGCCAAGAAATTTTTCCAGGGGCAGAAAAAAGGAAGGACTTGATATCTTTTGAAACTTGATGAAAGGAAATCGTAAGAGGATCCGAGACAGGGCTGACATTGTTAAGTACTTCATTGTAACTGGAAATATTTGAAAAACTCAAACCACCAAAACCAACTGAAATATTCGCTAAAAAGGGAAAAGACAGCTATATTCAGCGAGATCAAGACAATACTTTTGATATGTCTGCCAAGGTCAATCAAAAAATGTTAGATTTAAAAGATAATGCCAAAAACAATATGTTCAAGGTCCAACAGCAGCAGTCCTTCCATCCATCTATCCATCCATCAAACTCACTTCAGGACGGTGAAATGAAAAAAATCCAAGTGTGACTTCATTGAAGTGTCTTACAAAAATACAGCAAATTGAAACATACCAAAGATTATTTGAAAGACTAGCAACAGTATGTATTCAATAATTAATATTGTACCCTTGTGACTCTGTCTAGCCCCGGGCATCAGAAATAGATCTTCCATTCAAAGAGACACTGTGAAAGTCTTTTAACAGAAAAAGTAAAAGAATTTCTTTACCAGAAGAGAAAGAAAATGCTATGGTCTTAAAACTTTATATAAGTGGCACCACAGGACATTACAAGAACAAAAGTGTGACTTCCTAGAGCATCTTGATCTTCTGAGTGTAATGTTTTTACCAGGTCATTTTCTTGCCTTTGCCTCCTTCAGAGGAAGTAAGTGGAAAGCTACAATAGCAAAAAACTACAATCAATGCTTCTAAAATGTGTGTTTGAACAAGCTTGGTGTTAAAAGTACATCTTTGTTTCAGACCAGATAGATGGCCATCATTTCAGTTTTCTCCTGTTCAAAAATACACCGATATTAAATGATAATAACATAAAATTAACAAGGAATACCATAAAGATACTTTTTACAGGCATCCAAGAAATCTTTGGACTAGAGGTTTAGAAAAATGATAGTTCCCACTACCAAATTGCTTATATTGTGAGATAAAAAAGGATTGCGGGAGCTTTAAATGAAAAAAAAATCTAATAATTTGAACTCATTTCAAATATTTTATTATTATAGATTGTTTTAAAAATGAGTAAGGATTATTTGTAGTTTTGTTTTTTGTGAACAAGCTAAATGTCTTTGCCAACTTAAAATGGGAAGTAGAAGAAAATGTAGCACAAACCTAAAATAGACTTAACATAGACACCCCCCCACCCCCACCCTGCATCAAATCCTGGCTCCACTAATGTATACATGCAAGCTTAGCATCATCAGTCCATTCTCTGCAGCTGTTGGCCATCCCCAAACCATTGAGCTAGGCCATTAAATGCATTGCTTCAGACATTAAAAAGTTATTCACCCATATTAAGAAGTCTTGTTTGCTTAAAGCTAGCTTTTGTTTTGATCATTGCAAAAATCTTTAGGCAACTCTTCTATGTGTAACCATTTAATGAATTCATAGGAGACAGTATAGAATCGTCCCAATTGGCCCTATGCCCTAATCATGTTTATTTTGCTGTCATTGTCAAAGAGGGAAACAATGTAAAGATCTGTTCAGGCAGAAGTCTTCCATGTATGTAGGCTTCCTTATTGGCATTTTTCCTTATGTGGAAGAATCCTATTTTAAGTCTGTAAAAATATTCAAAATATTGAATGTGCTTCATGCTGAATACATGGTAATGCTCATGGTATATGATAGTGAGTGCATTGCCATTCTGTAGGAACTTAGAAAGGAACCATTTTCTCATAATGTAGATTCTTAAACTGTAGATACAGTAGCCATCATTCATCGGTTAAATGACTCCAACAGATTCCATTCTGATATGGACAAGCAAAATTTATGACATAAATGAACCAGAAGAGAATAATATATAGATTTGGTTAGGGCATAGAATTAACTATAATCTATAATTTCTGGTAATGTTCTGTTAGAGGCTAAGAGTTTCAGAGATACTACTGGAGTTAGTATACATTAATACTATGTCATTAATTTATTCTTTGGATGTGATACCACAAATACTTCAATCTTTGCTTGGTTTCCCTCTTTACAAATATCTTTAAATATGACCAGCCGCACTGAGGATTTCTGCAGGAAATTAAAGAGTGTTTTTCTGATGTGATTTGCAAATCATACAGAGGCTTGAGAAGAAGGTAAAAGTGTCACAGTGCTGACTCAAAAAGAAAAATACAGGTAGTCCTTGCCTTACAAGTTTGTTTAGTGACTGTTTGAAGTTACAACAGCATCGATAAAAGTGACTTTTTACCATTTTTCACATAATTGTTGTAGCATCCCCATGGTTACGTGATCAAAATTCAAATGCTTGGCAACTGACTCATATTTTGACTGTTGCCATGGCCAGGGTCATGTGATCACCTTTTGTGATCTTCTGACAAGCAAAGTCAACAGGGAAGCCACATTCACCTAACAACCAACTGAACAACTGCAGTGGTTCACTTAGCAACTACGGCAAGGAAGCAACAGAAATGTTGGGCTCAATTGTGGTCATAAGTTGAGGACTAGCTGTAAAAGTACTATGTTGTCTATGAATGCCATGGCAGCCTGAGTATAATTTTTTAAAGCATAGAGATAAAAGATGAATGATTCAACTTGAAATATCTCTGACTATAGTGAAAGAAACAAACAGTTTAGATTTTTTAAATCTCTGGTCTTTGTGCTCTTCAAATACAACATCAGTTTTTAAGGGGAAGCCACTCAACTATTTTTTCCCTTTGTTCAAAAGAGACAAGTCAGAATCCGTCTTCTTTAATCACTTAAAATATATCACAACTATCAGATTTCAGTGTTGGTTAACACAGAAAAGGCCACTTGATTCATCCTAGTTTTGTGAACTGTTTAAAAACATTCCCACATTCTAAATTGTTTTTAGCAAACTTTGCATTCTTTCACATGAACATTAATGTTTTCATGAATTTGTGGTAGTAGCATGCCTTTTATTTGTTCAGAATATATACAAAATAGATTAGAATGTTTATTCAAAACCAACTGACAGAAAGTACCAACCCTTAGCATTTATTTGCATTTATAAAAGGATATAATGTATTTCATTTTATTTTTCTCTTATCTGAAGAACATAGTATTACATTTGCATTTCAAAAAGTGCATCTTGCCCAGATTAATTCAGGCAATACATCAAAAGAACAAGGAAAAGAATGGCTGAACTGAACAAACCTAGAGTTAGAATCTAGTTTTGTAGAGAAGTGATTGGCTGTTATATGATACAATATATCACATTCTTGCCGTACCCATTGGTCCAAATGAGTTTGGGCTGAGATAACAGCAGGGGTGAAATCCAGCAGGTTCTGACAGGTTCTGGAGAACTGGTAGCAGAAAATTTGAGTAGTTTGGAGAATTGGCAAATGCCACCTCTGGCTGGCCCCAGAGTGGGGTGGGAATGGGTATTCCCCTGCAGTATCCTTCCCCTGCCACACCCACCAAGCCACACCATGTCCACCAAACCACGCCCACAGAACCGGTAGTAAAAAAAATTGGATTTCACCACTGGATAACAGATAAGCAAGATTACCTGTGCTTCCAATTAACTGAGTTTGTATAGGTAGGCTTTACCGACAGCATCTCTGGGAGAAAAAATGGCTAAAATACAGCAGAAAATTCAGTTATTTTTTTTGATAATAAGATTTAGCACCAAACCTAGTAATTTGGTGTTGAGACAAAAATGCAACCTATTTCAATCAAACAGTGCCACAACTCGTATAGCCCTTAAGCATTGGCAGTACTGTATTTTCTTTGCCAGCCAGCTTGCTACACCTGAAAGCAAAGTCTGGCATAGTCCATCTTATCAATCAAGATGCTCTAATAGAATGGGGCATTGGTAGTGGCACAAGAGCATTCAGTAGCTGTGACTTATATCCATGTTTACTTTAGGACTGGATAAGCCACATGAAAATATCTTATCCTCTTTCCCACATTATAGCAAGAGTAGAAATAATAGGAATGTAATTGGAACCTCAGAATGAAGGCTTCGTATCTCTCCTTGCCCTCCCAGGTCTGCTGGGTTTTCACTCTCTGAAAATCTTCACTGCTTTTAGAAAGCAGCTTTTTCAGCAGAGGAGAAAGATGCTTCTGTGCTTTGAGCAATCTTTTATTTACTGTCTGCTTGACCTTTCCAATATGAGACACCCTCTAAATTATTTATAAAGTCAATAATATAATATAATTTTAAAAGAGTAAACAAACACCTCCGGTAAGGTGATAAGCGGCCAAAGAAGTAGATATTAATTGCTCTTAAACATTATAGCAGTGCTGTCTGGTTGTTGAATGAATAAAGGCACTGCTGAACGAATATGCTCAAAGCAACCTTCCTATTCCAATATAGCTGGAAGGTGCCAGACTGCGGAAAGAAAGGCTTTAGGAAAAAGAGGACACAACATAGGGAAAAAACCCATTACTTTCCAAGAATCAATTGAGTAACTTCTGAAGGTGAGTACAACTGGTTAAACCATTCAGAGGAGGGTGTTCTTCCTGCTCCAAGATGATTTGCTTTGGGGAAGTGGGAAGAGAAATCTTCACCTCCCATTTATTCATCAATGTGGAATCTCTTAGAGAGTATTAAATATTTTTCCCAGGTTTCTTGCCTGGAGTTGCCTTTTAAGAGATAAACTACCAGCAGACTCTCTTACTCCCTATTAGTTGTTTATGTTTAGCATTTAATTCAGTAGTCTCCCAGGTATCTGACAATTTCAGATTGCTACCTTCGACAACTGCAGGGCAATGTGATCTTGGCAAAAACTATATTTGCTTTAAGTCGCCCAAAGGCACTAAAGGAGCATTCCTGCATTATCCAAAAATACTTTTTCTCGTTCAAGTATGAAGTACTACATAGTGCTAATATATTAGAAATATTAATATCCTGCAAATCCAGTGAGTTTACCATGTTTTTATGCCTTTGAGTCACTGTTAACTCCTGGTAAATGCCTGGCAAAACTTTACTGGCAAGACTTCAGAAGTGGTTTGCCATTGATTGCTTCCCAGGATTGACAAAGAACTGGCCCAAGGCCACTCAGCTGGCTTTGTGTCTCCCTGTTTCTATCCTGATGCCTTACCACTACACTAAACTGGCTTGAGTTTACTATAAGCAGAAGTCAATCTGGATTTCACCCATTATTTTTATTTATGTTGTATTTACGGTATATCAGTTTGAAAGACATAGTGGGCCTGTTCTTACCTCATTGGGAGATTGGTTTAATGAAGACGGTTGTGTATTGTATTCCCACCATAAAATAGATCAGGGGTGTGAAACTGGTGGCCCATGGCCTGGATGCGTCATGTGCAGGCCACACCCACTCCTGCTCCTCAAAGGGAAAAAATGTTGCAAAACATCACGTGACGGCAACATGACACCGTGAGTTTGACACCCATGGCATAGATGATTAACCAATAGAAGTTGCATGGAATAATTCATAATTTATTAGTTCATTTCCTGAATGCACCCTGAAAGTTAGATTAGATTTGGTTTAACTAATCTTGATTTAATTCAATACAACCATACAAAATAATTGTATCCACATAGATTTGGAATGACTTTTCCTGGATTAAGTGAAATGCAGAGAAATTACAAACCCCAATTTGGGGAGATCTGATGGCTGTCATTGTCTTTCAAAATGAAATGGCCTACTGGTTGTCAGTTTTAAGATTTGTGGAAGGGGTAAGGAGTCTTGAGTTTTCTAAAATGTTGATACTATCCACATTCTTCACTCCACTTCCCACTGCAAGAAATAGGATTCCTTTTCTTTCCTACCCAAACTCTCATCGTATGACTCCACAGCTGCTACTACGAAAGGAGCAATATTAAGTCATTAGAAAGCACAGCTGGGCATTACACTGGGGCCATTTATATGAAAAGAGGATCTTGCTTTAATTAATCTCCTGCTGTTGTACCTGCCAGATCTGAAGTCAAGTGCCAGTGGGTGGATGGGTCACTGGGAAATTTATGCTTTCAGGTGCAGAATAAGAAGCCTCTTATTTCATTATTATCCTACCAGAGCTGTGAGGAATCACTCCTGTTATATTAAAAAGTCATTTCTTACAGAAAAGAAACATTGGCGATGAATGGGATTTGAAAACTGTACACAATTACCTTTTGTAATCTGTGTTCCAGCAGAGCGATTGGTTCAATGGCATGAATTGAGACCACCCCTGTTTCTAAAGTTAATGTTAAGGAAAAAAAGGGGGAGAGAAGTAGTGTCAAAAAAAAACCTACTGCCCTGACACATTTGGTGGAAACAAGACCTCTTGTTCTCACAAATTTCCCCTTGTTTTATTGGGGATGGGGGGGCACTATCCCATTAGCAATTTCTGCAACATGTCATTTGACTTTTAAATGCTTTATAAGTTAAATATTTGTCTTTTAAAAAGAGTAAAGGAAAGTCTAAAGCTTATCCCACTTTATGAACGTATTGACAGTAAGCAGAAAAGATGCTGGTGCTAAGCTGAGGTAATGGAGAACTTTAAAGTTGACTAAATGGGTTATCAGTCCAAGATATATCTGACAAATGTGGCAAGTTTAGTTTCCAGATGTGACATTTCTCACACATCATATCCTCAAATTTTCAGTTTCTGAGTATAGAAAAAGCTACAATTTTCAAGAAAGACAGTATGTTTAGCAAACTTATGGGAATTGAAGATTCTAGGAATTGAAACAAACCAAATTTAGTTACACAAATAGAATCTTTCCTTCTGAAATGGTTATTATATTTACTTCTTTTCTTACTTTAGAGACACACTACTTGTTTTATTAATTTATGCAAAGCTGTTTCTGCTTCATTTCTAATAATTTAACTGGGTTACCTTGGAAGAGTTCTGTTGTAGTCTGCCAGCAGCCTGAGAAGCTGGCAGTGGAGTTGGACAGTGAGGAGGCTGGGAAGGAACATGGGCCAGTCCTGGAGTCTGAGGAAGGCCCGGATGGGGGCTCTGTGTCGGAGGCAGAGATGGGGCCAGGGCCATCTGGGATCGATGCGCAGACTCTGGAGTCCCCAGAGCCGGACAGCAGAGAGGCAGAGAAACAGGAGGAGTCTGTTCCTAGTGCACGTATGCGCAGAGCTGCCAGAAGGCAAGAGCAGCTAAAGCAAAAGGGATGACTCGGGAGTAAGGCCAGGAAATGATTGGTTCCTCCCATAAGGTTTAAAAGAGAAACAAAGGCACTTGGGCCTTTTGCAGGAAAGCAACATTGCTAACTCTGTTTCCAGTCGGCATCTCTTGTTTGTTTCTGAACTTCGTGGGGCTTTGTCAAGTAAGGCCTTTGGCAGGGTGTCAAAGAAGATAAAGGTTGGTGATTATCCCGAAGGACTTCTTCCGAAGGACTTGTTTTGCAACTAATTGGGACTCAGCTGGGAATGAACGTAATTCTCAGCTGTTACAATAAAATAGGTTTGTTTGGGACTAATTGTGTATTGTAATGATTCAGTAAGCCTAGGTCACAACAAGTTCATTGACATCTGAACTTTGATGACTTTTGAGGTAAGAAAGTCTTTGATCATTTTTTAACTTTTATATATTATGATTTAGTTACACACAATGGTTAAGTTGTAATGAATGTGGAGATTCAAACTTTAACTTTTTATAGGGATCATATGTTTGGAAAACTACCAGACATCTCTATTTAATTTTTAATTAATCTTTCTTTAAGTTATGGTTAGTCACACAGCTGAAAAAGATCTCTGCTAAAGATTTGTTAATTAGTGAGGACATTTTTTGTTAATACAATTCTCTCCAGATGTGTTACATGCCACATTTTTCAATTAATATGGCCAACTCAAGGACCAGTTGTCTTAAGGTATTTGGGATGTGGCATCCACAAGAGGTCAAAAAACACCAAGATGACACAGATTCAACTGTACAATCAAAGCTCTGCACCAGTGGTGAAATCCAGCAGGTTCTGACAGGTTCTGGAGAACCGGTAGCAGAAATTTTGAGTAATTCAGAAAACCGGCAAATACCACCTCTGGCTGGTCCCAGAGTGGGGTGGGAATGGAGATTTTGCAATATCCTTCCCCTGCCATGCCCACCAAACCACACCACACCCACCAAGCCATGCCCACAGAACCATAGTAAAAAAAAATTGAATTTCACCACTGCTCTGCACATGAAAAAGAGGGGGAGTTCAATCACATATAAATGTAGGTACAGATCTATGCAGTTCCTACCCTAATATTCCAGAAGTCTTTTTAAAAATTGCCTTCTTTCTTTGGCCTTGGGATATGGTGCTTGATGACTCGTGTTAATTGTTCTTTTTTTGTTATATGGGATGAGGATGTCTGAACACTTCAGATTTTCTCGTTATTGTTTTTATGGATTTCAACTGTGGGCCACTTAGAATCATTCTGGAATCAGACTGTTGGATGATGCTGATGCTGATACTATCTTGACTGATTTGACCTGTCGTACAAATGCCCTTGCCTCTGGGGCAGCAAGTTAGAGAAGGCTGAGATAATCAATACAATGTTATATGGATTAATGATCTGACTCACAAGTTCCAATGCTATGGAATTGGAAATCAAATTCTTATGTTTTGATCAATACAATCAATCCTATTAAAAAATCATATAGGACAGGGGTTTCAAACTCACATCGTCACGGCAGCATCAAGTGACATATTGGGACTTTTCCCCCCTTTGCTAAAATGGGCATGGGCGTGGCCAACATGTGACACATCCGGCCCACAGGCTGGGAGCTTGACAGCCCTGATATAGGACATTAACTTAAATCACCTTTAAAGAAGGAGGATTGCAAATGTGATACATATGTTATTGAATATAATATACCTCAAATAAGAAAAAACAAAATTATCTTATTGTTGTTCTTATTGTTCTATAATAAGTGCTACAAAAAATTACAACTCATTTTTTTCATGTCACTCTAAAGGCAAACATAAAATGCTGTGATCCTTGCTTTATATTCTTGAATGCTATCATAGTATGACTGTTATATTTCAAAACAATGATATTTTTAAAGCATTCTGGGTTCTTCAGAATTGTACTGTTCTGCTTTTTGGACACCTATAGTATCTATCTATGCCTTGCTTTAGAAAATAATTATTTTTTGTGACTGCTAATTTGGATGGAAAATATTTAATTAACTTTTGTTTGAAAATGTCTGCATTGCAAGAAAACTTATCAAAGGAAGGAAAGCACTTCCTTGAAATTGAATGAACTGGAACGCATGATAATGCACATGCTTAGAGATAACCCGTAGGGGAGAAAAGAGCCCATTTTATAAACACAACCTTGTTATTGTTGTAGTAGAATTTAAAGTGAAATAAAAGTGGTAGGCATCAACTTGTATAAATTCCAAAGCCTCTGACTGAAAAAGTAAACTGATACATACTGCCTATCTATAGGAAATGCAATCTCTTCCTTTTCAGAATAACAGCCTTCATTAGTTGCATTCACAAGAGAGCAGCTTTCTTCTGAATGGAGAGGAAGAATGTCCCACCTGCTTAAGACTGCAAGATGAATTATTTTTTTTGCAAGATGGTCCTGTCTTCTTACAACACTCCTTGCAGTGTTAGCTTTCCATTGACACATGCTCTGTAAAGGTACAGATCAGTTCTTCTTCTTGGTAGTTGAAAAATAAATATCAAAGGCTTTCAAAGGATTACTCCAAGTGCTCTAAAGGTAAAAAAGATGAGTCATAAATACATTCAGTCCAATTTTTCTTGTTAACTGATGAAAGGCTTAATGTGAATTGCAATATAGTCCAAAAATAGCAATAACACGCTCCTCTTTTCCTGTCTAAGATGGCAAGAACTGTCCTTGTTTTGACAGAAAAATACTATCTTCAAATAAATGGGTGCAAATAAATAGATTTGTTAGTTTATACACAGGACACTTCTAGACAATTGGACTTCTGTCTCCTCAAAATGGTAAATCTCTAATAGGAGGCAAGGCAGACATATCGTGTCCAGTAAGAACACCAACTAACACTTCAAGGCATACCATTCCTGAAGTAACGTTTACTTCCTTGAAACAACATTTTCTTGTCCATGGATATATTCCCACTGGGGCAGGAATATAATAAAAATAGCTTATATTTGCAAATTTCTGTTTATGATCAAGAGATAAACAGAAATGCATCTCGCACAAGTATCAGGCTAGCACCTTCATCTGGAAAGCATCCTAGAAGGGATTGAAACTGCATAGATGTAATGTCATAATAGATCTTGTACCAGCATAACAGCACAATGCTTCACACATCTCAGATAAGGGTTGTGAAAAAATAAGATATGGCAGAAATAATGAAATAAGAATGTCAATTGCCCCAACCTAAGCTACAGAACTGGGTTGGCCTTGAATTGATATCATTTTGGTGATGGTCCGTGTATATCCACATAGCTGCATGCTCAGGATTATTGTCATAATCCAGAAAGCTGGATTTTATTAAAAAAAATTAATATTACATGTTATGATGCCATTACTGCATTTTTTGTTGATTACTAATTATTGTCTGTTATGGGGCACTATTCTTTTTTTTTTTTTTTTAGTAGTGCAACGGGACTGAAAGGAGCAGGCAAGTAGCAGACTTACTATTCCTTACTTTTATTATTAGCTTGAAATCCTACTTATCCTAACAGAGAGACATGAAAACAGAGGAAACACCTTAACAGAGAAGGGCGGCATATAAATCGAACCAATAAATAAATAAATAAATAAATAAATAAATAAATAAAGCCTTGTAGTTGAGTTGTTTCTGGCCACCATTTCCATGGTAAGAAAACAGAATGTCATCTGTTCTTAGGGAGATGCAGGAGGACATGTACTTAGTTTTAACAACCAAAATGAGCATTAGAAATATGATACTGCATGTGGCTAAAAATATAATGTCATGGTTGAAAGATTGTGGGAATTATGTTTCTATGTCTATGACAGGTTTATTCACTAACAAGATCCTTCAAGACAAAATAATGTCTATATCATCTAAATCTCACTAATACAGTTCATACCTGGTAGGAATTCCAGAACGGTCAGTCAGCCTGGTTTCTTTATGGAAATCCTAATATATGAAATGGTAGCCATGCCAAAAGATAATTAATGAGGTCGCTGCCCAGCAACCTTTCCTTTTCATATTGTTTATAAGCTCTGGTCATTTTTGCAAAGTTTCCAGGTTTACATCGAAAGAAATGTGTCTACTTCATTCCAACAATTGAATGGAAGAAAATAAATCTCATATTATGGCATTTTAGGAGTCTACTAAGGAGGTCTAAAGTATTGGCACTACAATATCATGGTTTGTAATAATAATTTCCATTTTTTTTTCAAATTTTCAAATATCTTTGCCATAAATGCATCAGATCATTGATTCTATGATTTTTAACTGTATCTCTTTTAACTCTATGCAAAAGGAGCATTATGTAAGGTATTTATATTCCCAAAGATCACATGCAGAATAATTGAACTGAATCACAAAACAGCATTTTCTGACTGAAATACGAACTATATTTGCCCTTAATTTCAGCATTATAGTGATTACAATTTACAAGTCTACAACTGTATTTGAAGATGGCTCTAGGTATTTTTTACACAGAGCAGGAGACCTACAATAAGGCATAAAACCTCTTCAATTAGAACATTTTCTTGAAAGTCTGATTTTTGCTTTCACAGAAAATAAGCAGGCTTGGGATAAAAACCCTCTTTCTTCTGACTTTATTAAACTGAGATTTGAGGTTGACAACCATAAATTAACTAGCCTGTTGACTTCTATGCAAAAGGTAAATGAATTTAACTTATAAGTTTACTTACTTATAATCAAGTGACCATAATTAACAAAGAAAAGAGTTGCCATTGTGTTTTATTAATAATGAAAATGTAGTGGTTTTAAGATTTTTTGACATGTTTCAATTAGTGTTATCTACAGTATTTTAGATTTTAATTATTTAATTAGGGTTATGAAAGCTTTTAAAAATACTAGTTCCATTATCTGCACTGTGCTTATATATTCTCTGATAGCCTTTCTTTCTGAAGCATCTCTGAAAAACTGAGAAGTATTTTGCTCTAGTTCCAGGTCACCATCAACTTTTCTGAGTTCCACACCCTTCCATTTTTTTTTCTTCTTTAGAATACCTGTGGTGCAGGACAGACTTACTGGCTACTTCTTACATTTGTCAGAGATATCAGATACTTAGAACAACACTATAATGCTCAGATATAATTAATATGTCCTAATTTTAAATGTGTTTATCGTCTTCCACATAAAGAATGGTAAAAGTGAGGAAAGGCAGAACTAGAAGATCAAGACCACTTCACCAAGGAGGTCACTCTTAATGATCTGGGCGTAAAGGAGTTTAGCTGTTGGAACATCTATATCCCAACAACTCCATTCTACTCACCTCATCAATCTATTGTATAGGGTCCCCCTAACCTACTTGCCCAGACTGAAGAAGCTACTTAGGTAAGTACCAAAACATTTCAAACCAACAAGAAAAGTCCAGTTACTATGACTCAACTTCCAGTCAGCTATATATAGCTCAACTAAAAAACTTCTACAGGAGGTCCCATCAGGCTAGAAATAGGGTTATTCCTTAGCTGATTTTGGGTACTTCTACATAATCACTGGGACCATTCCTCAATCCCTCCAAAGTAGCTTAAAGCGAACCTTTTTTTATAGCTTCAAAATACCAAGAATATGCAGCACTTAAGAGCTATTCAGCATTCGCCTCTTATTGCAATGAACAGCACTAAAAAAAAAAGTACAATCAAGTGATATTCTGCCTTCTGAGCTACTGCTGATCCTTCTTCTCACCCCTCATTATACAAAAAAAAGAGAAAAGAAAATACATTTCTAGCATCTCCCTCCTCACTTCTATGTATGTTTTTTTGAGTTGCTTGGAAAAAATATCCTTCACTAATTACAATGAGGGAAACTTGCAAATCTGACTTTCTTCTGCATTTAAAAGTCTCTTGCAAGCTATAAAGAGGAAACAAGAGCATCCTTGAAACTTTCTTAGCAGCCACTATGGGAACCTAAGAGGAGAAGAGGGGAAAATATATTTTAAACAATAGGCCCAGATAGACACTATAAACAAGAGGCTGGAACTCAGTTACCAGGATGTGAGCTAACTGGGGATGTCTAAATAAAGAGCAACGTAGCTCTCCCAAACTCTTGCTTTCTGGATATGCTGAAAATCAGTGAAGTTGGAATCCGATATATCTGAAAAATATTGGATTGGACAAAGTTGACCTACCCCTCTAAAGGAAAACATGCATCAATCAAGTGGGGAAATAGATCTGTGTCCATTATTTCCCTTTTTGTAAGGAATGCTTTAGGCAGCTAGTAGAGAATAGTGACTCTAAGAGCAATATCTCATGCCAGTCCTAACCTTTAATTTATAAATTACAAAAAAAAAATCTCTTTGTACCAGACTAAAAGTGATCATCAGTACATTATCATCATCTCACAAGATACAGAAAATACATGTCTAGACTTCTGATTAACTTTTATATATAGACATAAAAATAGTCTATCAGGTTCTGATGAATACTGGTGGAGATACAATAAATACTTTGATTCGGTGTTAGTGTTTCCTCATTGCGCATTATGAATGTGTGTGTGCACACACATGTTTAAAAATATAAAAATGCAAGAGAAGAAAATGCCTTAGAGCTGATGTTACTCTAGATGTCAGTTCTCAGATGCAATTTGTACCATTTTATTGAGAAATTTGTAATTTCTTGAACGTATTGAATAAGCAGGACCATTTACAGCATTCTGCAAACTACTAGGCACACAACAGCAATTGTGAATTAATAAGTCATACACGGAGAACCTTTTGTGGCAAAACATAATTCTTACAATTCTCTCTGTTTCTGTTGGTACTATAGCAGTATTATTCAAATATATGTTGAACATATATATGTTCTATGCTTTCTTAGACAAACGCACAAAAATCAAACCTACTCTGGAATCAGGCTACTGTTCAAGTTGGCAACAATTAATTATTCACAGGCCTTCCAGGGCTTCCCTATATCATTGTTTTCTAAACAGTGTCCCATTTTTGTATCAATGATGACTATTTTTTCCTAGTTGTGCTGCCTTATGTTTATCTATATTAAATCTTTTTTCATTTACTTTCATCCATCTATTTCACTCAACTTTTGTCCTTAGCAACCATTCTTAAGACCAAAGAAAATGTTACATGGAACTGTGTTGCTTTTGGGCTATATTACCGGGAAGAAAGCTAACAATTGATCAGACTGTTTTGCTTAAAAAAAAAAAAAAAAACCTCAGGAGGTCAATTCTGTTCCACCTGAATTTGCCATTGCCTGTAATGATCACACACACATATCTTTCCATCTCCCTCACATGGTTTCCTGGAGCCTGTCCATTATTGTAATCATGAAATGTACTTTATTCTCTGAAAATTGTTAGAGGATGAAGATTTAAAAATATATAATTTGTATTCCAAATTGTTAACTACTAGCAGTTCTTGGATCAGTTTTATTTTTTATAACAACAAAGATTAAATACTTTTTGTTGCAGTGGCCAGAATTTAGTTCATTCTGCCCAACAAGCAGTTTTCTCCCCTTGGTTTCTCCCTAAGATAGATGATAGATAGATAGATAGATAGATAGATAGATAGATAGATAGATAGATAGATCTAAAATAGGTAGATCTAAAATAGATAAATAGATCTGATAGATAGATCTAAAATAGGTAGATCTAAAATAGATAGATGAATAGATCTGATAGATAGATCTAAAATAGATAGATAGATCTAAGATAGATAGATAGATCTAAAATAGATAGATAGATATGATAGATAGATCTTAGATACATTGATAGATAGATAGATAGATAGATAGATAGATAGATAGATAGATCTAAGATAGATAGATAGATAGATAGATAGATAGATAGATAGATAGATCTAAGATAGATAGATAGATGATAGATAGATAGATAGATAGATAGATAGATAGATAGATAGATAGACAGATAGATAGATAGATAAATAGAAAAAGCCTTTGTTTGAAATTCAGTATTGGCAGTAAGCAATGAGGATAATGGAATATAGAAATCCAGAATTAATTTGAGTAAAGGTATTCTAACCCCTGTATTTTTTTTCTCCTCTAACTCAGTGGAGTCGTATTATTGTTTGGCCTATTAATATCTGAGGTTGTCTGCCTAGCAACTCCAACCAGTGCTGCCTTACACCTACTTAGTTGTAAGAGGCAGAAGGAACATAAGGATGAGCTGCCACCAAGACAGTGGCCAGATAAAAGAAATCTGACTCTGAGCTAGAATTGTAACCTGAGTAAGCGTCTCATATTCGACCTTTTCTAGTTCTCACAGTGATAAAGGGAAAGGGGGAAAGCACACTGAGACTTAAATGATTCTTTTATTTTAACCTAATAATAACAGTAGCGTTAGACTAGATTATTGGCTTCCTAATCTGGTCTACCTCAAAGGGCTGACATCATTACTGCAAATCCCAGACAATCCAAATCTGATCAAATAACTTATTAAATGAGGTATGCAAAGTGAAACATCTGTTCTGATCTCTTCAGAAATGTTTTGAAGGTGTTTCAATCTTACCTGATTTGCTCTGGTATTGAAAACATTTCAATTCAAAATATTTTTTGTATACTTCCAGTTATTATTATTTTTAAATCAGTAGACATATGGACAGAGAGGAAGCTTTGCCATGATTCTTTGGGTTAGGAAGATGTTCAGCTCTCAAGAAAGTAGCAGTTGTATGAGCCATTTTGTTACAAACTAATATTATTATTATTTTTTGGCAAAAGGATTAACAGGTAGCGATGAATGTTGCCCGGAAGACATTACAAGATGCACAATGTTAAAATACATTACTTTTAAATGCTTAAAAATGAATTTAGCTATTTTAATATTAAAATTCTTTTCCCCCAGTAACCTTCCACATTTTAGGGTGGATTTATACCTGGGTTTTCCCAGTTTAATCCAACACTTAAACACAACACCACAGTGACTGTCACAATCATATGCAGCTCCATTTTCTTAGCCTAGTCAATTGTTCTCAAAGCTATTGACCAACTGAACAAACCAACTTAGACACTGATTAATGTATTGTTCATGAATGGACACATATGCTAAATGCCAATTCAAACAAAAAGATACTACAGTATTTTCAAGATGTAGCAAAGCTTTAAGATATGGAGATGTTAGGGTCCAAACCTTGTGGAATTGCCACCAAAATATGAATATATGTAGCAACCGTTTCAATGTGGTTATGACAGCACAGATGATTCAGTCAAAGAGCATGACTGACTCTGAATGCAGGTAAAGCTAGTCCTTGACTTAAAACCATAATTGGAACTAGAATTTCAATCGCTAAGCGATGCAGTCCTGAAAAGAGTCATCCTGTGTTTGTGCCTGATTTTAATGAGTTTTATTTTTATTTTTATTTATTTATTTATTTCGTCACACATGTATTAGATAACAGATATAAGTATAAACATAATTATGAATACATGAAATGGATACAAATAAAAGGGAACATTAGGACAGGGATGGTAGGCACGCTGGTGCTCTTATGCATGCCCCTTAAAGTCTCTTAGGAATGGTGTGAGTTTGACAGTAGACAGTCTAAGGTTAAAGTTTTGGGGGTTTAGGGCAGAAACCACAGAGTCAGGTAGTGCATTCCAGACATTGACCACTCTGTTGCTGAAGTCATTTTTTTTTTAATTTTTTTTTTGCCATGGTCATTAAGCAAATCCAGAATCCCCATTGACTTTACTTGTCAGAAACTAGCTGGGAAGGTTGCAAATGGTGATAACATGACTGGGATGTTGCAACCATCATAGATACATACCAATTGTCAAGAACCTGAACCATGATCATGTGACTGTGATGGTCATAAATGATGTGGCAACTGGCCTTAAATCTCTTTTTTGGTGCTGTTATAAGCAAATGGTCATAAGTCAAGGACTAACAGTAGATCTCATTTATTGACTCATTTAGAGACCATTTGAAGTTATGACAGCGATGAAAAAGTAATTTATGTCCATTCTCACATTTACAACTTTTTATGTCTATAGAGCAAAGGAAAGCTGAAGTAAGATCATAAGCATGGTCACTGTTTGTGACCGCTTCACAATGACTTAGTTGCTGATTCCAATTGTGGTAGCTAAACCAGGGTTGCCTGTAACATCCGTTTCTTATTTATTCTGGAAGCACAGAAGATTCTGGAGAACTAGTTTTCATGCTGCTAGAATAAAGACTCAAACCTGTGCGATCTTACAAGTACCTTCAGTATTTCCTTTAAATTACTCACTGAAATGTTTGGTTCCAAAAAGGAAATTGTCTGTTAGAGATAAGGCTCAAAATGCAGTATTTTCACATTTTTCAAGAAGGCTTTGTTCATAGGATGTCTGACAGTTTGTGTGTCTGGGTGTATCTTTTTATTTCAGGTTCTTTTTTCCCTGGCCTGCACTGACATGAAATTAATGAAATACAATATCAGGATTTTTTTTAAAGGAAAAAATAACTTCAACCACCCCCTCCATATATTCAATCCAGAGCATTGTAGTCATGAAGAGCAGAATGAGAGTGGATCATTGATGAAAGAAACAGCTTCAAGTGTCAGACCTCTAAGATTCAACATAATATGTTGAATCAAGACGTATGAATCACAGCCTGTCACCTGCTGGAGCTTTTACAAAGAAAAAAAAGAGGCATCTGTCAAGTTGTCAGAAGTAGTTAAAAAAAGACATTATTGATTCTGATATGACTCTCCAATTCAATTTCAACGTGCCAAACAACCAGCTCCTACTCCATAGATAAACTGTGTTCCCTTTTACTCAGTTGTAACTATGTCTCTTTAAAATTTGTGATAAGTAAAGGTAATACAAACAACATACTTTCTCCTGTCAACCTCCTTTTCAATAGTCAGCAGTTCATGCTTGCATATTTTTTCCTGGCAGAAACAGTGGAAAATAATTAGCTGAAGATATAATCTGGAAGGTTTGTTGAAAATAGATGAAAAAATATCAAGCTTCATTTTCTTTTTCAGTTGTTACTTTAATAATCACCCCTTCTGTTGCTAACAAACACAAGGAAGAAAATGAATGGAACAAAAGATACCACCAACTCAATATCAGTAAGCTATTAATGTGCATTTTTTCTTAAAATACTGCAGGTGTCAAAGTTTGATCCAGCTTTGTTTCAGTATATTATGTTGCATATCTCTCTATTGACTTGCCATGAGCTAATTTTGATTTATAAAATCTCTTTCATCCTCCTAACAGTCAAAATTATCGAAAGAGGAACAGGAAAAAAAGCATTGCTGTTGCCTGTTCATCTATTTAACATAGTTTTCTAAAGATTTGGTGAAAATATTTATTAATCAAATAAAATTGATGAATCATCGATTGAAATATATATTTGGTAATCTGCCTTGAAAAGTCTTGAGTAACTTAAATTGTTAAGAAATAGTGTATTCATATTTAAGTCAGTAAAATAAAACTCCATTCCTTTCTGATTCACATATGTGAATGAGATGTGTGAAAAATTCACATATGTGAATTTTTAGTATTGTTTCCCTCCTCCCCACATCCTACCCCACCCCAATTCAGCCATAGCCCATCCTATTTGGAAGCTTATCACCCAAGCAAGGCTTTTAAGCAAACCTTGTAATGACCTCCCTGGACTACTGCGGATAGGTAGGAATGTCACCTTCCACCAAATTCCCCTGAAAAAGTAAATGGGTCAAGCATTTTAGTAACTTTAGTGCTGCCTCAAGCAAGATGGGTCCCCTGAAACTAACTAAATTATCTTCCTGGTTGATCCCCAGTTTCAATCTGGGAAAGCTCCAGATCTATAACCTGATTGAGAAATAATAACACTTCTGTAGGAGGTTTGATTCCTGTCAAATTTATAAAAACAAGTATACTTATTTTTGTTCCCTAAGGATTTTATAAAAATAGGTGATATAAACCCCAGATTTATAAAAGCTAGGCTTCCAGGATGGAGAAAACAATTCACAGCATAGTTTTGATTGAGAATATTTCCTCCCTAGCACCCTTAATATACTGAAGATTTTACAATCACCATAGATCAGTTCAGTTGAAATCATGGCAGGTTCATGGCCTTTATAAGATAATGTTTACAGTAATAAAATATATTAAGGAAGAGATTGAATCCCCAATAGTTTCAATCATCTTAGTTTACATGACTCCTATTTTAAACTCCTCAGCACAAAGGGAGCTGAGTTATAAAACGAAGCACTTTATTTAGGATTAGTTTTCTTTCTTTATGCTAGCAATACATCTATTTCAGGATGGGGTATGGGGAGGAGTATCCCTGGATAATCTGTTTCACCATTTCACCAATATGCAAAGTGTCCTTTGCATTCCATGCACTTCCCCATCCACATTTTTAGGAAGACCGTAGAATAGCAGTGTATGAGGGAGTGAATATACCTGGATCAGCCTAAAAGAGCCAGTAAGTGCCTCTCTGAGCCCGTATGTAGAGATGGTTTGTATACCCCTTGCAGCTGTAATTGGAGGCAGTTAGCTTAAAGAGAAAAGCCTTCTGTAATGTATGTTTATCTCATTCATGGGCTGGGATGAAATAAAAATAGTAGCATATGGACATGGCAGGATAAATAAATCATATTGTTCACAAGTGTGGAAAAGGGGGGTAACTCTGGAACCATAAAGCCACACCCGAAACTTAGCAGTAACATGCATTTTCCAACCAGTATCTCAGTGGTGAAATCCTCTGAGGTTCGCCACTGGTTTCTGAGCGCACATGCACAGTATGCACCAAGTGCACGCTTCGCACGGAAAAAAGAGTCTTAAGAAGGTAAGTAGAACACGAGGGGAGGAAACAGCTGTGCCGTGCAATTTAGATTTGCTAGAAAGTAGGATTTCCTGCTTTCTAGCGAATATAAATCACGCAGCACAGCTCATCGTTGGAAATACAGGTTCAGACAAACAGTAGCATTTTTTAACTACTGGTTCACCCTAACCGGTAGCTTTTATTACTACCAGTTCGCCCAAACCGGTGTGAACCGGTAGCATTTCACCCCTGCAGTATCTCCATCCAGGTCTCAGATGTTGAAAGGATGATCTTATTATTCATCCTAAAAAATTGTTAATGTAATGCTGACATTCTACTGCTTTACTATTGACTTAAGTCACAAGTGTCCATATTAATGCAGTTTGTGCCCCATACTAAGTCTGTGGATGGTTCTGAGAAGCAAGCTGTTCCAGATAATTAACTAGATCAAGCCACAATTAAAGCAAGGAGAGTTTTAGATCTCTCAGGTTCTTTTCTCACACTCAAAATATTTGTGTTTTTCTTGTTTATGTATATTCAATGCATTTCTTCCCTCTTTTTTTAATGCCATGTTTAAATAAAAACTTCTTGAAGATATTCTTTCTACCTTTGCTCCTCTATTTTCCATTTGGAGTGGCAAGAGTTTGGAGAGCATCACATAGCAGGACTAAGGGAAATCCAGACTACGGTACTGATCATATCTGTAACAGGATTCAACCTGAGAGACTTCTTCAGTGTCACCCATTTGGAAAAGGAGGCAGAACTTCACTGGGAATTGTTGAATGCTGCCTGATATAATTATGGTCAAGAAAGCTAGATAACTAGAAGAGTAAGGAAAGAAACAACACTGTGTAACAGACATAGGATTGGACGACAGTGGCTTTTCTAAAACAATAGAACAGCATTATCAAAGCATTAAGCTTCTGATTTCTTCTGTAGTTTCAGCTTCATGCTGCTTCAGCAGTAATTTGCAGTACTGAATGTTTCCATAATTTAGTCATAGGCCATGTCTCACTGAGAAGGGAAAAAGGGACCAAAAAACCCCCAGTTCCTGTGAGAAATTAAATGCAAAACAGAATTATTTCAATCACTGACATGATCCCAATCTACAAGGTAGATAATTGTGGCTTTGATTGTAAAACAGAATTACACATGGTATGTATCAATTGTAGTTAGGCTTTAAAATAAATAAAAAAGCAGAGCTCCTTGAAATATCAAAAAGTGTTGCTCAAAAATGCAAGCTTGTTTCCTAAAAATACCACTGTGTTTTCTTTGAAAGATGAGAAAAGTCCTAAGTGATGAATTTTAAAGCTAACAACTATTTTTAAATATTTACCATAATTTAATTACTGACATTTTTGTCTGTGATATTGACATAATCTTATTCCCAAAGCAATAGTGTAATGATTTGCAGCAAAGTGTTAACAATTTATTAATGCTTTATATTTTACATGATTCGCAGTTGATGCAACACAGTTTTAGAACAAAACTACATGCTATGCTTATTCTAGTCTGTGATAGCCTAAAGTATGTTAAAGAGAAGTATGGTTTGTTTGGTATTTTCTTAGAGCAGGGCTGTCAAACTCCCAGCCCATGGGCCAGATGCATCATGCACTGGCCGCGCCCACGCTTGGTTTAGCAAATGGGAAAAAAGTCCCAATACATCACGTGACACTGCCATGACAACGTGAGTTTGACACCCCTGTCTTAGAGTATTGAGCCCACCAGTATGCTTAATGTAATGTATGGATTTGGCCTAATTCAAAACAGGATTAAAAATAACCAGATTTATTACAAGGTGTGAACCAGACTACTATGAAAGTATGGAGAAAATGGCACATAATCATATGATACCAACACATTCTCATGAAAACATTCTTAGATCATCCTCCAATTCTCTTTTTGAAAAATAGTTGTTGTTTTTGTTTCTCTCACTACTGTAGTAAGTCTCTCATCTTACTGTAGTATTAAACTCTAGGCAGTATCCTGTGACTTCTATTCATAGAAAGGATGTTCCCACTTTCAGTTACTCTAAAAAGGAAAAAAAAAACCTCAAATGTCTTTCCAAAATTTGCCCCAGAGTTAGAGTTAATCTTCCAGAAAAATAAACATGGAACACCTATGGGCCAGATACTAAAATAAAGAGGAAAAATTGTACAATTTTGGAAAAGCAGCTTTCATGTATTCCCCTTTTTAAAAATTGCAGCACATTGCAACAAAATCCTCACTTCAAACAATTCTTCCCTTATATGAATTGAATTTGCTGAAATGTGCCTTTCGGTACATTAACCATTTCCCTTGAAAAAAAATAGATTCTTTTTAAAACATGCTGAGAGTCAATAAACGAAAGGAAAGAGTTGTTATTAATTTTTCATTTGTTGTGTTAGTTTACAATAGAAGTGGAGGTAGGGGTGTTGTTCTTGTTGTAAGAATGCTAATAAATTTTCTTCATGCTTCCATGAAAAGGCATTTGAAAGTATTCTTGAAAACAGCAAAGCCAAGGACATGGATCTCTTAATAGCACTTAGTACTTAGACTTTTTTATACCGCTTCACAGTGCTCTACAGCCTAAGTGGTTTACAGAATCAGCCTATTGCCCCCAACAATCTGGGTCCTCATTTTACCAACCTCGGAAGGATGGAAGGCTGAGTCAACCTTGAGCCTGGTGAGATTTGAACTGCCAAATTGCAGGCAGCCGGCAGGCAGCAAAATTAAACTTAGAACTTAGACTTAGACTTAGAATAACTTTATTGTCACTTTGAATATACATTAATCGGCATACATTAAAATGAAATTTCGTTGCATACAGCTCTCAAAGGTCTCTACCTCTAATATACACTACATAAACATGACTAAATAAATAAATAAGTTATGCATATACCCACCTATATTACATGACACGGAGAAACAACAAAGTTTAATTTGGATTTATATATGTACATGGTGAGAGAAACAAATCTTGTGAGTTTTCCAGATGGATGGCATAGGAAACAAAGCTGTTACAGAATCTTGTAGTCCTGCTAGAAATACTTCGAAACCTCCTCCCAGAGGGGAGCAACAGAAACAGACTGTGAGGTGAGTGTGTGGGGTCTCTAACAATGCTTTGAGCTCTAAGCACATAGCGCTTATAAGCAGTATCCTGAATGACAGGAAGTGAGGAAAATTCCCATAATCTTCTCAGCTGTCCTCACCACTCTCTGAATGGACTTTCTCTCTGAGGCATTGCAGCCACCAAACCAAGCAGTGATGCAGTTTATTAAAATGCTCTCAATTGTGCCTCTGTAAAAAGTGGCCAGGATAGAAGGAGAAAGATGTGCTCTCATCAGATGCAAGAAATGCAGACTCTGGTTTGCACGCTTCACTAAGGATGACATGTGGAGAGACCAGCTCAGATTGTTAGTTATCTGCACTCCAGATATTTAATACTGTTGACCAATTCTACAGCTACATCCTTGATACTGAGTGGAGTATGACCATGCAGGCTCTTTCTAAAATCTACAATGATCTCCTTTCAGTGGTGGGATTCAGCCAGTTTGCACCTCTTCAGGAGAACCAGTTGTTATCTTTCTGAGCAGTTTGGAAAACTGGTTGTTGGAAGAAATCATTAGGCCAGAGAACCGGTTGTTAAATTACTTTAATCCCACCACTGCCTCCTTTGTTTTATTAACATTTAGAAACAGGTTACTTTTATTGCACCAGTCCACCAGAGCCTTCACCTCTTACCTATAAGCATCTTCATTGTCATCCTGGATAAGACCCACCACTGCCGTGTCTGTAATTAGCCTATAATACTGCATTGTAACCACTGTGCCACCATAGCTCTGCTTCACCACAGCTCTTAATGTCCCAAATTTGCCAGCTAGTGAAACTGGCCTATATTTTTACAGGGTTTTAAGGGGTGTGTGTGTTAGTATACACTTGATTTTTCTCCCTAATTAATTCCTTTTGGAATGGGATGTTGTTTCTCCGGTGAGTCATGCTAAGTCTGGGCCTCTGCTACTTGTATTGAAAAAGCTCAGTCAGTTAATAGATCAGGGGGTTAGAAGCATAGGAGAAATAGGGCATCTCTGATAATCTGGGGGAAAGAGTAGTGTTAGCAATTTGTGTCATTTTCTGAACTTTAGGTATTTTCTCAGTCTCAGTGAAGGGTTGCCTGAATTACAATGGCAAAGCTAAGGAAAAAACTTTGCATGCCTTCTCCTACAGTGGCACAGAGGAAGAATTCCTTGCTAATTCGGCAGGGAAAGAGAGAACTCATAATGTTGCTGTTATTTTATACAGCATCCCATTACAAATATAATATGTATTCTAGAATGAATGCCACAGTTTTGAAAGACATAAGAGCTTACAAGGTAGCCTACAATGATTATGCTATATTACACATATGCTATAAAATGTTAAATATGAATCCAGCCTCAACTAATTCTCATATAGTATGTATACATTGATATCCTGGAAACCACAATTCATACTCCTATTCTTCAGACATCAGGGGGCAGCCCCAGGTGACCTTTCTGGGACTGAAAGTTAAATAGAGTCATCCTGGTTAATAGGTGAATGGGAGACTGTCAGGGGATACCAGCCTATAGGGAAGACTGGGAAGACCAGGAAGATCTAAGAGCCTCTCAGAAGAAAACAATAGCAAGCCATGCCTATCCTGATGCCAGGAAAATTGCATGCATACATCCATTAAGTCACCAGGAATCAAGTCGATTGGAGATGATGTCAATATTTATTATTACAAATCTAGCAGAATTACACTTCAGATCGTATTTGCCTGGTAGTCGAGCAGCGCCGTAAATGAAGTGTAACCCCTGAATTCAGCTTCAACAGTGTAATGTATATATGTGATCCAGTTTCCTTCAGTGCCATCCAGTGGAATAAATGTATATCACAGTTGTACAAGGTTAAGATATAAAATGTGAAAAATTGTATTTTAAAAATGATTAACAATCAATGGCAGTTCATTTTCCTGAAATTAAATAGTTGGCTAAATTTTACTCTACTATCCTCAAAAAGAATAAGGGAAAGTTTTATACTACCTTGATCTATCTTCAAATCCTAATGAATAAATGATGCTTGTTGGCAAATGCCAAAAGAAAGAAAAGTAAGAATGTAGAATTACAGGACTTAACGACTGAGTTCATGCCCTCTACAATCCATGGCTTAATGATCTACTGTATTAAATAAATATTATTGGCTGGATTTAAACAACATATTTAGGAATAACCCATACTTTGGTTTACATATTTCACTAAGCTAAATAAATTACCTTGAGGCTTAGTGCATTACCTGTCCCATTTCCCAAAGTCTGAATATACACATTCAGATGACACACTTCCATTAAAATGCATTCTGAGCCAACACAACACTCACTTTTTTCCCAATACCATCCCTACTAGATTGGCACAGACATCTAGTATTTAGCATTACATATGATTATTAGGTTATGAGAGGAAATGTAGAAGAGGTTTCTCTGTAAATAGAAATATTATTAATACTGATATAATTTTTATTATGGTCACAGACCAGCATTACAAATAAAAAGCATTAAAAAGGAAAAAAGAGAAGATATCACAATTAGTGATGGGTTGTCATTGGGGAGTCAAAGTCTATTTAATTCTACAGACAATATAACAAAATTTAGCCACATTCAAAGAAATTACCTCATATTGAACTGATAACAGCAATTGTACATAAAAAAGACCAGTATTTTTATCAGGTGAGGCCTTGTGAAGTGGGTCTATGAAAGCACTTCCGTTTATATGAGTGATATGAATTGATTTTTAAAGGAAAGAAGAAAATATCAGAATTCTTAAGACAAGCCCTATGCAAAACAATTCACATATTGGATTCTTATATATTGAAAATGTGGTCACTCTTCCACAAAGCTACAATGCCTAGTGCAGTGATGGCTAACCATTTTTGCCATATGCGCCCTGCCCCCAAGCATATGCGCATGACTCCCCCCCCGCTCCCCTCGCTTCTGGCACATGATGGCCTGGTAGGCCCATTTTTCTCTTTCACCTAGCTCCAGAGCTTCTCTAGGAGTCTGGGGAGAGTAAAAATGGCCTTCCCCACCCCCCCAGAGGCCCTCCAGAGGCCAGAAACAGCCCATTTGCCAACTTCCGGTCCTACCGTCCAGCCTCTGTTTTTGGCCTCTGGAGGACCTCCGGGGGCTGGGAAAGGCCATTTTCACCCTCCCCAGACTCCTAGAGAGGCTCTGGAGGCTGGGGACAGCAAAAAACTGGCCTTCTGGTTATACCTGAAGTTGGCAAACGGGCTGTTTCTGGCTTCTAGAGGGCCTCCGGCGGGGTGGAGAAGGCTGTTTTCGCCCTCCCCAGACTCCTAGAAAGGCTCTGGAACCAGATCAGAGAGAAAAATGGGACTTCCCCATCATCCTCTGAGGCCCTCCGGAGGCAAGAAACCTGTTTCCCTATTTCTGGTGGGCCCAAAAGGCCCGAAAATCAGCTAGGCAGTGCACACATGCGCACCGGAGCTGAGCTCGTGTGCCCACTGATATGGTCACAAGTGTCACGCATGCCATAGGTTCGCCATCACGGGCCTAGTCCATAGCTATACTATGAAGTATATAGCTATATATACTATAAGCACATTACCAACCACTTCTGATTATTTAAACACAAAGAATGTCTTCCTAAACTGTAAGATGAATAGCGAAACTGCTTATACTTGTTTATCTGCATGATTCTAACTGACATGGTTGATGGCTCATATCTAGGGTAATTTTAATTGCCACATCTTTTGAAGCTGTATTGTACACAGAGAATAGGAGAATTTAAGACAAGCTTTTAGAACATTAATACCCCCTCCCCCATTCAACTGCTCCTACAACCAACACAAGCTATATCATTGCAGCTTGTTTTTCTGATACAAAACAGTTCCATGGAATGGAACAAATTTATTTCTCCTGAAGTTAGCTAAAAACAAACAGCTGCATCTATTTATATTTTCAGAAAGCAGAAATATAAAGGACCATGATTAGAGAACATTGTTTATTTATGCATTTATTTATGCTTGCATGTGAGCAAGCAAGCATCCAATTTCCAATATTTTAAGGGACTAAAAAGAATTTGTATCATAGATCTTTCTCTGTTCATGATCCCTTAATTTTGAAAAATTAAAGTGGTATTCTTGTATTTTTTGATTGCTTGATTTGTATGATTTTTCAGATGCAGCACATAGTATATATAATTACTTACATATTATAAGCCAAATACTCTATAAACATTGTTCCATAGTACTGGTTTGCTTGCCAGAAAAAAGATATCATTAGAAGCAGGCAAAGACTGGAAAGTAGTAGGAGCTATGTTTGAAATCCTGGAAGTGATTTCTGGAAGTTATGGGACTCCAGGGAGATGTTGGGAAGTTACTGGGGAAAAGCAAAACTCAAGATGAAAGGTAAAGAGTGGGAATGAAATGCTCCCCACCTGGAGTGAAAGTTTGGGAGATCCACCACAGCATGATTTTGGTGAGATTATGGTCTGGAAGATTTTTGTTCTGGAGAGACAAGTGAAAGGAAAGGTGCTATTTCTAGGTATAAAGTGGTATAGTTGGAGATATGAGGTGGTTGCTGAGTGACTTTGTCAACAGCAGCCCCAAGAAGAATGGATGTTCTGGATTGAATGGAGTGTTGGAAATTGGAGGGACTGGGGTAAAACAGGCATCTGTATAGGTTGCCTTGAAGAAGCGAGGAATAGAAAGGAAATAGAAAGGAAGTTAAAAGATTACGGTAGTTGAAAGATATGATAGGAGACAAAGGTACAAGATCGCTTTGGAAAGGAAAAATTGGAAAGTTGAGATCAGTTCCCGCATGTAGCCCCTGACATTATCTCATGACTAGGTCAAACCATACTCTGATTTGTGCTACTGAATAGTAAGTCTGCTGCTTTTATTGCATCTGTAAATAGCCACCCTGCAGCATTTTATTTGGGTTACATGGGGAATGCCAAGCTAGATTAGTTTATGAGCAATTATAACTTTTGTCACTGGGAGTCAGGCAGCATATAGATTTAACAGTATCCTCATGACCTCCTATTTGAACTACTGTGACATGCTCTACATGGAGCTACCACTTTAAAGTATTTGAAGCTTTAGTTGATGCAAATTGCAGTGGCATGGGCAGTTAAAGGTGCCAATTGTTTGGTACATGTGACATTACTGCTTCATGAGCTGCACTGGCTACCAGTTTGTTTCCAGATGTAATTCAAGGTGCTTGTCAAGGCTGATTCACACTTTCATCTACATTTTGCTTCACTCACAGCTTGACAATAACAAGGAAGGGGGTAGATGGAATGCAAGGGTGGGAGAATGGTATTCAAGCATTTGTTGGCTTTTGTGAGACATTGCTGGCATCTCAAGGACACACAGAGCAGATGTCCTGGCAGGGCTGGCTGGTTCCCATAACAAAATGAACAGAAGCGATTGGTGGACCTATTGGACTGTGGGTGGCCCAAAGGGAAAAAGGGGAATTAACTATGATTGCTTTTGTGCCGGAAACCCAGAACTGGTTTCACTTCTTCGGTGCCAATGTGGTTTATTCAGTAAAGTTTTATATTTTTGGTAAAATAATGTCCATGAATGTTTTTCTAGATTCACCAACCTACCTTTAAAGCCAAGTTACTTACAGTCCATCTCTTCTCAGTTCCTACTCATCCTGTCTGATAAGGCAGGAGAGGCATATGCAGGTACGATCAGCCAAGGAGTATCAGTTGGCAGGCCTTGTAGAAGAGCTTTTCTTTCCATGGGCATGCACCACTTGTTGCATCCTTTCCCTGAGAGTGGCCTTTTGCAAGGCTTTGAAGACTGTTCTGTGCCAGACTCTATTTATCGGCTATGACAAGGGCTTTTTATGATTGTTTGGCTGCTATGTGTTTCATTTTAATATTTTACATATTTTATTTGTTTGAATATTGTGAGTCACCCAGAGATGTATCTGAAATAGATAGCTATATAAATAAAATCAAATGAAATTTAAGTTTGCAAAACATCTGGCTCTAAACATCATTTGCATCTGCTCAGAACTGGTGGCTGGTCAAGCAAGTCTAGCTGAGATGATAGAGGCAACATCTTTTGAGGTGATTTGGAACTGATTTAAGCCTGTCAATCCTGAAAAAAATGAACAATATTCTCTGTGTGATTAAGTCTGTGATCTATTGATTACATCATTGTTGTCCTTGATTGGTGAAAGCCTTAAAGAGTTGTTAGTGGCAAGGTACAAGGAATGATTAATGCATCTTTAGGCAAGGAGATGGTGATGCACTCCCAATTTATGAAGTCAGCCTTTGATAGTTATTTTTATGTGTCCTGCAAGATGCAGCTGGCTTGTAATCTGGGATTTTTCTTGGACTCAGAGGTCTGTCTAGAACAGCAATTGGAGGCCATGGCAAAGAAGGTTTTTGTACTATTTTGTCAGGTGTAACCATTTCCGAATCAGGAGACACTGCTGGATTGCCACATTGTCATTTAGATTTGGATTACTGCAACTCATTTTACATGGAACCATTCCTATAGAACAGTAATGGATAACCTTTTTTTGTTTTTCTTTTTGTGTGCCAAAAGCATGCACGAGTGCCGGCACCCATAATGCAATTTGTGCCCCTCCGTGCATGCACATGCAACTCCTCCACGCTCCCACCCCGCGCTTGCATGCATTTTGGGCCTAGAAGGCCTCCCTGCAGCCTCCTGGGCCAAAAATGGGTTGTGTGTGGGGGCTCATCCCCCCACGCTCTCATGCCCCTGCACATGCGCACGTGACCTCCACGCATGCGCACATATCTACCACATGCACCCCAGTCCCTGCGCATCTCAAAAATCAGCTGGCCGGTGGGAGGCCCGCGCACACATGCGCAGTGGAGCTGAGCTGGGCGACTGGTCGCATGCCCGCAGAGGGTTCTGCATGCCAGCTGTGGCATGCATGCCATAGGTTCACCATCACAGCTATAGAACATTCAGAAGTTGCAAATGATTTAGAATATGGTGGCCCAAATAGTTATAGGTTTGCCCGGGCTTGTCTTGTGACCCCTTTACTAGGGAAGCTGCAATAGCTGCTGATTAACTTCAAGGTATAATTTAAGGTGTTATTCTTTTAAAGCCCTATGTAGCTCAGAATCTGACTGTCCCCAAGTGCACTTGCTCCAAGTGGAATACCTACCTGGTGAGATCAGAAAGATAATTAAGGTTTCCGTTGCCAAAGGAAGATTATCAACACAAATCCTGGTGGCTCAGCAGACTAAAAGCATTGTGATTAACACCAGCTGTCTGGAATTACTGTAAGTTCGAATCTCACTAGGCTCAAG